>NW_024470786.1:0-67500 GCF_017639515.1 Carcharodon carcharias | reverse complement strand
CACCCCCTCACCCTCAAACCCTCCCCTTCCCCTCGCACACCCCTCCCCCTCCCCCTCCCCCTCCCACTCCCACCACATCCCCTCACCCTCAAACATTCCCCTTCCCCTCCCAGATCTCGTCACCTTCAAATCTTCTCCTTCCCGTCCCATCCTCGTCACCCTCAAACACTCACCCTCCGCTCCCACAACCCCTCACCCTCAAACCCTCACCCTCCCCTCCCACACCCCCTCATCCTCCCCTCCCTCACCCTCAAACCCTCACACTCCCCTCCCACACCCTCTCACCCTCCTCTCCCTCACCCTCAAACCCTCACCCTCCCCTCCCACACCCCCTCACCCTCCTCTCCCTCACCCTCAAACCCTCACCCTCCCCTGCCACACTCACCTCACCCTCCCCTCCCACACTCCCTCACCCTCCCCTCCCATACTGCCCTCACACTCCCCTCCCACACCCCCTCACCCTCCCCTCCCTCACCCTCAAACCCTCTCCTCAAACACTCCCCTCACACTCCCCTCCCACACCCACCCTCACCCTCCCCTCCCACACCCACCCTCACCTCCCACTCCCCTCACACACTCCCTCACCCTCCCCTCCCTCACCCTCAAACCCTCACCCTCCCCTCCCACACCCCCTCACCCTCCCCTCCAACACCCCCTCACCCTCCCCTCCCACACCCCTCACCCTCCCCTCCCACACTCCCTCACCCTCCCCTCCCATACTGCCCTCACACTCCCCTCCCACACCCCCTCACCCTCCCCTCCCTCACCCTCAAACCCTCTCCTCAAACACTCCCCTCACACTCCCCTCCCACACCCACCCTCACCCTCCCCTCCCACACCCACCCTCACCTCCCACTCCCCTCACACACTCCCTCACCCTCCCCTCCCTCACCCTCAAACCCTCACCCTCCCCTCCCACACCCCCTCACCCTCCCCTCCCACACCCCCTCACCCTCCCCTCCCACACCCCTCACCCTCCCCTCCCACACCCCCTCACCCTCCCCTCCCACACCCCACACCCTCCCCTCCCACACCCCCTCACCCTCCCCTCCCACACCCCCTCACCCTCCCCTCCCACACCCCTCACCCTCCCCTCCCACACCCCTCACCCTCCCCTCCCACACCCCTCACCCTCCCCTCCCACACCCCACACCCTCCCCTCCCACACTCCACACCCTCCCCTCCCAAACCCCCTCACCCTCCCCTCCCACACCCCCTCACCCTCCCCTCCCACACTCCACACCCTCCCCTCCCAAACCCCCTCACCCTCCCCTCCCACACCCCCTCACCCTCCCCTCCCACACTCCACACCCTCCCCTCCCAAACCCCCTCACCCTCCCCTCCCACACCCCCTCACCCTCCCCTCCCACACCCCCTCACCCTCCCCTCCCACACCCCCTCACCCTCCCCTCACCCTCCCCTCCCACACCCCTCACCCTCCCCTCCCACACCCCTCACCCTCCCCCACACTCCCCTCCCACACCCCTCACCCTCCCCCACACTCCCCTCCCTTACCCTCCCCTCCCACACCCCTCACCCTCCCCCACACTCCCCTCCCACACCCCTCACCCTCCCCCACACTCCCCTCCCTCACCCTCACCTCCCACACCCCCCCCACACCCCTCACCCGCCCCCACACTCCCCTCCCTCACCCTCCTCTCCCACACCCCCTCACCCTCCCCCACACTCCCCCCTCCCCTCCCACACCCCCTCACCCTCCCCCACACTCCCCCCTCCCCTCCCACACCCCCTCACCCTCCCACACCCCCTCACCCTCCCCCACACTCCCCTCCCTCACCCTCCCCTCCCACACCCCCTCACCCTCCCCCACACTCCCCCCTCTCCTCCCCTCCCACACCCTCTCACCCTCCCCCACACTCCCCACACCCCTCACCCTCCCCCACACTCCCCCTCTCCCCCCCCACACCCCTCACCCTCCCCCACACTCCCCCCTACCCTCCCACACCCCCTCACCCTCCCCCACACTCCCCCCTCCCCTCCCACACCCTCCCCCACACTCCCCCCTCCCCTCCCACACCCTCCCCCACACTCCCCCCTCCCCTCCCACACCCTCCCCCACACTCCCCCCTCCCCCCCACACCCCTCACCCTCCCCCACACTCCCCCCTCCCCTCCCACACCCTCCCCCACACTCCCCCCTCCCCCCCACACCCCTCACACTCCCCCCTCACCCCCCCACACCCCCCTCCCCCCCACACCCCTCACCCTCCCCCACCCCTCACCCTCCCCCACACTCCCCCCTCCCCCCCCACACCCCTCACCCTCCCCCACACTCCCGCCTCCCCTCCCACACCCCTCACGCTCCCCCACACTCCCCCCTCCCCTCCCACACCCCTCACCCTCCCCCACACTCCCCCCTCCCCTCCCACACCCCTCACCCTCCCCCACACTCCCCCCTCCCCTCCCACACCCCTCACCCTCCCCCACACTCCCCTCCCTCACCCTCCCCTCCCGCACCCCCTCACCCTCCCCCACACTCCCCTCCCTCACCCTCCCCTCCCACACCCCCCTCCCACACCCCTCACCCGCCCCCACACTCCCCTCCCTCACCCTCCCCCACACTCCCCTCACCCTCCCCCACACTCCCCTCCCTCACCCTCCCCTCACCCTCCCTCACCCTCCCCCACACTCCCCTCCCTCACCCTCCCCTCCCACACCCCCTCACCCTCCCCCACACTCCCCTCCCTCACCCTCCCCTCCCACACCCCCTCACCCTCCCCCACACTCCCCTCCCTCACCCTCCCCTCCCACACCCCCTCACCCTCCCCCACACTCCCCTCCCTCACCCTCCCCTCCCACACCCCCTCACCCTCCCCCACACTCCCGTCCCTCACCCTCCCCTCCCACACCCCCTCACCCTCCCCCACACTCCCGTCCCTCACCCTCCCCTCCCACACCCCCCTCCCTCACCCTCCCCTCACACAACCCCTCCCTCACCCTCCCCTCCCACAACCCCTCACCCTCAAACCCTCCCCTTCTCCTTCACCTCTCACACCCCCTCACCCTCAAACCCTCCCCTTCTCCTTCACCTCCCACACCCCCTCACCCTCAAACCCTCTTCCTCCCCCCACACCCCCTCACCCTCAAACCCTCTTCCTCCCCCCCACACCCCCTCACCCTCAAACCCTCTTCCTCCCCCCCACACCCCCTCACCCTCAAACCCTCTTCCTCCCCCCCACACCCCCTCACCCTCAAACCCTCTTCCTCCCCCCCACACCCCCTCACCCTCAAACCCTCCCCTTCCCCTCGCACACCCCTCCCCCTACCCCTCCCACTCCCCCTCCCACTCCCACCACATCCCCTCACCCTCAAACATTCCCCTTCCCCTCCCAGATCTCGTCACCTTCAAATCTTCTCCTTCCCGTCCCATCCTCGTCACCCTCAAACACTCCCCCTCCGCTCCCACAACCCCTCACCCTCAAACCCTCAACCTCCCCTCCCACACCCCCTCAAACCCTCCCCTTCCCCTCCAACACCCCTTCACCCTTAAACCCTCTCCTTCCCCTCCCATCCGACTCACCCTCAAACCCTCCCATTCCTCTCCCACACCCCCTCCCCCTCAAACTCACCTCCTCCTCACCCTCCAACCCGTCCTCACCCTCAAACTCACCTCCTCCCCTCCCCTCCCACACCCCTTCACCCTCAAACCCTCCCCTCCCATACCCCCTCACCCTCAAACCCACCCCCTCCCCCACCCCCACCCCCACCCCCCCTTACCCCAAAACATCCTCTCCCCCTCACCATCCCCTCCTACCCACCAAATCTTTCCCTCACCATCCTACCCCCTCCACCCACCCCTTCTCCTCCCCAATCCTAAACACCCCTCCCCCAGGCTTCCAACCCTCCACCTACCCTCAGTCCGCGCCGCGACATCCCCTTCCCCAATGATCCTCCCAACCAACAGCATCTTTCCCTCCCCTTCTCCTTTCATCCCCACCCCCATCTCCCTCACCACCCCCCCCCCCCAATCTCCCTCACGCCACCCCCCCCCATCTCCCTCAGCTATCACTGGGTCACTCTGCTCTCAGCGTAACCCTCCGTCTCCTCAGCTCCTGTTCTGAGAAGGTTGACCATCCCCGCCCACCGTGTGACAGATAAAAGCCCCCTTCGTGTCACTGCAGGGATGGCTGCTCACCGGGCGGCCCCCTCCTTGACCGTTTCCCCCAATCAGACCGACCCCCATTCCGTAACCAACCTGCCTTCCCATTGGGAGGGAGAGGGAGGGTTTGGAAAGGGATGGAAGGGAGGGAAGAGGGGTAGAGAGGGAGGGAGTGGTGGGGGGAGAGGGAGGGGAGGGAGACAGAGACTTTGAAAAGGGATGGAGGGGAGAGGGGGGAGGGGATGGGGAGAATTTGGAAAGGGATGGAGGAGAGGGGAGGGTATGGGGGGAGAGTTTGTAAAGGGATGGAGGGGAGGGGGAGAGGTGATGGAGGGGAGGGTGGGAGGGGATGGAGGGGAGGGTGGGAGGGATGGGGAGGGAGAGTTTGGAAAGGGATAGAATGGAGGGGGAGAGGGGAGGGGATGGGGAGGGAGAGTTTGGAAAGGGATGGAGGAGAGGGGAGGGTATGGGGAGGGAGAGTTTGTAAAGGGATGGAGAGGAGGGGAGGGGATGGGGAGGGAGAGTTTGTAAAGGGATGGAGGGGAGGGGAAGAGGGGATGGAGGGGAGGGTGAGAGGTGATGGGGAGGGAGAGTTTGGAAAGGGATGGGGGAGAGGGTGAGGGGATGGGGAGGGAGAGTTTGTAAAGGGATGGAGGGGAGGGGAAGAGGGGATGGAGGGGAGGGTGAGAGGTGATGGGGAGGGAGAGTTTGGAAAGGGATGGGGGAGAGGGTGAGGGGATGGGGAGGGAGAGTTTGTAAAGGGATAGAGGGGAGGGGAAGAGGGGATGGAGGGGAGGGTGAGAGGTGATGGGGAGGGAGCGTTTGGAAAGGGATGGAGGAGAGGGTGAGGGGATGGGGAGGGAGAGTTTGTAAAGGGATGGAGGGGAGGGTGAGAGGGGATGGGGAGGGAGAGTTTGTAAAGGGATAGAGGGGAGGGGAAGAGGGGAGGGTGAGAGGGATGGGGAGGGAGAGTTTGTAAAGGGATAGAGGGGAGGGGAAGAGGGGATGGAGGGGAGAGGGTGAGGGGATGGGGAGGGAGAGTTTGTAAAGGGATGGAGGGGAGGGTGGGAGGGGATGGGGAGGGAGAGTTTGGAAAGGGATGGGGGAGAGGGTGAGGGGATGGGGAGGGAGAGTTTGTAAAGGGATAGAGGGGAGGGGAAGAGGGGTTGGAGGGGAGGGTGAGAGGGGATGGGGAGGGAGAGTTTGTAAAGGGATAGAGGGGAGGGTGGGAGGGAGAGTTTGGAAAGGGGTGGAGGGCAGAGGGAAGAAGGGAGGGAGAGTTTGGAAAGGGGTGGAGGGCAGGGGGGATAGGCGATGGTGGGAGGGAGAGTTTGGAAAGGGGATGGTGAGAGGGGTTGGGGAGGGAGAGTTTGGAAAGGGATGGAGGGGAGAGGGGAGGGAGGAAGCGGGAAGGTGGGAGAATTTGGAAAGGAAGGGAGGGGGAAAGGAGGGGAAGTGTGGACAGGGGGTGGGAAGGAGGGGGAGTGTGGGGAAGGGTTGGAAATGGAGGGAGGGGCATGGGGACTAGGGGGAGGATAGGGTGGAGAGGGGTTGGAAAGGGAGGGAAGGGCAGGGGGTGGGAGCAAAGTAAGGCAGGGGAAGAGGGAGGACAGGGAGGGAGGCGAGGGTTGAAGGAGGGGCAGGAGTGGGGAGGGCGTGGAGGTGGAGGGTGGGGAGGGGGAGGAGAGGGAATGACTGGGAGAATCACCACCCTGCCACAACTGCCCTCCCCCCAACCCCTTCTGCCCCACCCCCATCCCTGTAGCTAAGAGGAGTGTTACAGACTGAGGGGTAATTTAAAACAGCCCTGATTTTTCCCCTCACTACCCATCCGTAAACAGAAAGGTGTTTGTGATTTCTGATTTCCCCTTCAATGAGCGGTAGCCTAGTTCCCCCAACCCCTCAGAGTCTGTTAATAACACCACAGCAAACGCGAGATATGGTAAACTCGAAGGGTTAGTTTATTTTACACACACTCAAAACGCAGCGAGGAAGCAGGGACATTGCTATGTCACCCCAGGTACATTCACACAATCAAAGAGAGAGAGAGAGAAAGGGAAGAAAGAGGCGCAGGGCAAAGACCACAGACAAAAATAAGAATTATTGTTTCACGTCAGTCCAGAGTCCAGAATCATAAGTCCCACTGTATGTTCCTTCAGAGAGATTAGCAGGCTGGTGCTGAAACTGGGTGATGGAATACTCCCCACTTGCCTGGATGACACTCAAGAAGCTCGACACCGTCCAGGACAAAGCAGCCCTGCTTGATCGGCCCCCCATCCGCAAACATTCACTCCCTCCACCACCGACGCACAGTAGCAGCAGCGTGTGTACCATCTACAAGATGCACTGCAGCAACTCACCAAGGCTCCTTCGACAGCGCCGCCCAAACCCATGACCTCTACCATCTAGAAGGACAAGGGCAGCAGACACATGGGGAACACCAGCACCTGGAAGTTCTCCTCCGAGCCCCCCACCATCCCGACTTGGAAATATATCGGCCATTCCTTCACTGTCGCTGGGTCCAAATCCTGGGACCTCCCTAACAGCGCCGTGGGTGTACCTACACCACACGGACAAAATCCTGGAACTCCCTCCCTAACAGCGCCATGGGTGTACCTACACCACACGGACAAAATCCTGGAACTCCCTCCCTAACAGCGCCGTGGGTGTACCTACACCACACGGGGACTGCAGCGCCTCAAGGCGGCGGCTCACCCACCACCTTCTCAAGGGGGCAATTAGGGACGGGCAATAAATGCTGGCTGAGGGATGGTGATGGTGGTGTCTGGGACATTGTCTGTAAGCTACAATTGTGTGAGGATGACTGTGTCGGGCTGTTGCTTGATTAGCCTGTGAGACAGCTCTCCCAATTTTGGCCACTAGTGAGGAGGACTTTGCAGGGTCGACAGGGCTGAGTTTGCCATTGGTGGATGCCGGGTGGTCGGTCCGGTTTCATTCTTTGTTAACTCTGAAGCATTTTGATACAACTGAGCGGTTTGCTCGAGCCAGTCCAGAGGGCAGTTAGGGGTCAACGGGTCTAGAGTCACGTGTCGGCCAGACCGAATAATGACAACAGATTTCCCTCCCTAAAAGGAGATTGGTCAGCCAGATGGGCTTTTACGACAATCGCCAAGGGTTTCGTGGTCATCATCAGACTTTTTAATTCCAGATTCTTATTGAATTCAAATTCCACCATCTGCCGTGGTGGATCCCCCAGAGCATGACCCCCAGGGTCTCTGGAATGTTAGTCCAGCGGCGATGCCATTATCTCTCCCCTCCCCCACCTCGTGTGAACGCGACACAATGCGGTGACATTCGGTTTTGTGTCGGGGGGGGCGAGGGGGAGGTTCAGAGATGGCACGTGGCCTGGAGACCCCAGGCACCCCCGCGGTGTGGCTGAAGGCGGAGAGGGGTTCGGGCGGCAGGGCGGTGCCACGAGGTGACTCACCCTACAGAGGGACCAGACGGCAGCTCGTATTTCCCGTGTTCAACCTGCCGAATGGTGACTCCTTTCCAGGCCAGGTCCTTTCAGCAGCGATTTACGGCTCACTGAGCCAAAGCAAGCTACCCGCTCAGTTCCGAAAACCGTGGCACTTCCTGCTGGTCAATCTGCAGCACGAGCGTTACGTTCAGA
This sequence comes from Carcharodon carcharias, assembly GCF_017639515.1. Classification (NCBI taxonomy): domain Eukaryota; kingdom Metazoa; phylum Chordata; class Chondrichthyes; order Lamniformes; family Lamnidae; genus Carcharodon; species Carcharodon carcharias. Next base: position 59,747 of record NW_024470786.1, on the reverse strand, counting down.
CCGCAAGTGCAGAATCTACCCCAATGTGTTTAATCGGTTATAACAACAGAGGTGATTTTTTTTCTCAGTTTCTCAAAATTAAATAACTCTCCTGAAACTCAGTTTGTCTCTAAAACCTTTATTTGAAATTTGTCGCAGCCCACCGATACAACAGTAATTTGCGGTTACACAGTACAACCACAAAGCAATACTACAACAACACCGATCACTGAGTTTACAGTGGACACGGGTGATGATGAAACGATTGACACACGATCACTAGTTTTGATTTACAGGCACTTGTGTTTATTTCGAAAGCCGTCAAGATTGCAGTTTACTTCTGACAGAGAAGACCTGACAACCCCTTCGCCACCACACACCCCCCCCCACTTGATGTCCTATAGTCAGTAAATCGCGACGTGGGGGGGCGGTTATCGTTTCATGTTCAAAGTGTTCAGGCTATGCGGTGAGGATAGGGCAGCAGCTGTATACGTTCAGCTGGATCAGGTCCATTTACTGCTTTGAATGTCGCCACAGGCCAGGAGCAGGAACCCTCACGGTGACCCCTCCAGTTAAGGAGCGGATCACACTTGGTATTATTGCGGCTGCCGGTTCTTTCATCCTGACTGACGTGTTCCGCCGGCTCGCAGGCTGCCAACCGATGGGCCAAGCCCGCCGCAGGCCCCACGCCCAGCCCTGCACCGACTACCACCCCCAGCGCCAACCCCACGAAACCAGCCAGCCCAGCCCCCAGGGATGCTGCCTGAGTACAAGCTGATCAGGAATTTCATTCTCGCCAATGTGGGACGGAATCACACGTTGCAGAAGAGGCCCTTCGGCCCATCGAGTCTGCACCGACACATGAGAAACAGCTGACCTACCTACCTAATCCCATTTACCAGCACTTGGCCCATAGCCTTGAATGTTATGAGGTTCCAAGTGCTCATCCAGGTACTTTTTAAAAGAATGTGAGGCAACCCAGGTACGGCGCTCCAGACTGTCACCACCCTCTTGGTAAAAAGGTTTTTCCTCACATCCCCCCTAAACCTCCTACCCCTCACCTCAAACTTATGCCCCCTTGTGACTGACCCTTCAACTAAAGGGAAGAGCTGCTCCCTATCCATCCTGTCCATGTCCCTCATAATCTTGTACACCTCGATCAGGTCGTCCCTCAGTCTTCTCTACTCCAACGAAAACAACCCAAGTCTATCCAAAACAAAAATAAAAATAACCTGGAAAAACTCAGCAGGTCTGGCAGCATCTGCAGAGAGGAACATAGTTAACGTTTCGAGTCCGTATGACTCTTCAAGTCTATCCAATCTCTCTTCATAATTTAGATGTTTCATCCCAGGCAACATCCTGGTGAATCTCCTCTGCACCCCCCTCCAGTGCAATCACATCCTTCCTGTAATGTGGCGACCAGAACTGCACACAGTACTCCAGCTGTGGCCTCACTAAGGTTCGAAACAACTCCAACATGACCTCCCTACTTTTGTAATCTATGCCTCGAATGATAAAGGCAAGTGTCCCATATGCCTTTTTCACCACCCTACTAACATGCCCCTCTGCCTTCAGGGGTCTATGGACACACGGGCCAAGGCCCCTTTGTTCCTCAGAACTTCCTAGTGCCATGCCATATATTGAATACTTCCTTGTCAAATTACTCCTTCCAAAGTGTATCATCTCACACTTTTCAGGGTTAAATTCCATCTGCCACTTATCTGCCCATTTGACCATCCCGTCTATATCTTCCTGTAGCCCAAGACACTCAACCTCACTGTTAACCACCCGGCCAATCTTTGTGTCATCAGCAAACTTATTAATCCTACCCCCCACATAGTCATCTATATCGTTTATATAAATGACAAATAATAGGGGACCGATCACAGATCCCTGTGGTACTCCACTGGACACTGGCTTCCAGTCACTAAAGCATCCTTCTGTCATCAACCTCCGTCTCCTACAACTAAGCCAATTTTGAATCTACCTTATCGAATTACCCTGTATCCCATGTGCATTTGCCTTCTTTATAAGTCTTCCATGTGGGACCTTGTCAAAGGCTTTGCTGAAATCCATATAAACTACATCAACTACACTACCCTCATCTATGCACCTGATCACCTACTCAAAAAATTGAATCAAGTTTGTTAGGAATGACCTCCCTCAGGCAAAGCCATGCTGACTATCCCTGATCAAACCTTGCCTCTCCAAGTGGAGATAGATCATCTCATTCAGAATTTTCTCCAATAGTTTCTCTCCCACTGACGTGACTCTCACTGACCTGCAGTTCGCGGACTTATATCTACCACCCTTCTTAAATAGAAGAACCACATTAGCTGTTCTCCAGTTCTCTGGCACCTCCACCGTGGCCAGGGAGGACATGCTACCACAGCTCCCACCACCGACAGAACAAGCCCAGCAACACCAGCAAATGCCAAGGTAAAGACACGCTGCAGGCTGTGCTTCTACTTCCTGTCGTAAGCCTCGCAGAATGTCTCAATCTCTGTACGCTGACGTTCGTCCAGCTCATTCCCCATGGTGCCCTCCTTCACGTCATTCAGTCGGAGACCGTTGCAAAAATTCTCCGTCAGCTGCTTAGCCTTCGTCTGCAAGAGATGCCACAATGAAATTGGAGACGTGCGCATGCTCTTGCAAACAGAATCTGTAACTCGACCCTGAACAGAAGACAGACAGCATTTGGGTTAGATACACAGTTAATCTCCCTCTACACTGTCCCCATCAAAAACTCCCAGGACAGGTACAGCACAGGGTTAGATACAGAGTAAATCTCCTTCCACACTGTCCCCATCAAACACTCCCAGGACAGGTACAGCACGAGGTTAGATACAGAGTAAATCTCCCTCTACACTGTCCCCATCAAACAATCCAAGGACAGGTACAGCACAGGGTTAGATACAGAGTAAAGCTCCCTCTACACTGTACCCATCAAACACTCCGAGGACAGGTACAGCACGGGGTTAGATACAGAGTAAATCTCACTCTACACTGTCCCCATCAAACACTCCCAGGACAGGTACAGCACGGGGTCAGATACAGAGTAAATCTCCCTCGACACTGTCCCCATCAAACACTCACAGGACAGGTACAGCACGGGGTTACATAGCGAGTAAAGCCCCCTCTACACTGTCCCCATCAAACACTCCCAGGACAAGTACAGCACGGGGTTAGATACAGAGTAAAGCTCCCTCTACACTCCTAGTGAAACACTCCGAGGGCAGTTACAGCACGGGGTAAAATACAGAGCAAAACTCCCTCAACACTGTCCCCATCAAATGCTCCCAGGACAGGTACAGCATGGGGTTAGATACAGAGTAGAGCTCCATCTACACTGTCCCCATCAAACACTCCCAGGACAGGTACAGCACGGGGTTACAAACAGGGAACAGCTCACTCTACACTGTCGATATCAAACAATCCCAGGGCAGGAACAGCACGAGAATAGATACAGGGAAAAGCTCCCTCTACATTTCCCCAATCAAACACTCCCAGGACAGGTACAGCACGGAGTTAGATACAGAGTAAGGCTCCCTCTACACTGTCCCCTTCAAATGCTCCCAGGACAGGTACAGCACGGGGTTAGACACAGAGTAAATCTCCCACTACACTGTCCCCATCAAACACCCCCAAGGACAGGTACAGCACGGGGTTAGAAACAAAGTAAATCTCCCTCTACTCTGTCCCCATCAAACGCTCCCAGGACAGGTACAGCACAGGGTTAGATACAGAGTAAAGCTGCATCTACACTGTCCCCATCAAACATTCCAGGACAGGTACAGCATGGGGTTAGACGGATTAAAGCTGCCTCTACACTGTCCCCATCAAACACTCCCAGAGACAGGTACAGCACAGCGTTAGAAACAGAGTAAATCTCCCGTAACACTGTCCCCACCAAACACTCGCAGGACAGGTACAGCATGGGGTTAGACACAGAGTAAATCTCCCTCTACACTGTCCCCATCAAACACTCCCAGGACAGGTACAGCACGGGGTTAGATACAGAGTAAAACTCCCACTACACTGTCCACATCAAACACTCCCAGGACAGGTACAGCACGGGGTTAGATACAGAGTAAATCTCCCTCTACACTGTCCCCATCAAACACTCCCAGGACAGGTACAGCACGGGGTTAGATACAGAGTAAATCTCCCTCTACACAGTCCCCATCAAACACCCGCAGGACATGTACAGCACAGGGTTAGATACAGAGTAAAGCTCCATCTACACTGTCCCCATCAAATACACCCAGGACAGGTACAGCACGGGGTTAGAAACAGGGAACAGCTCACTCTAAACTGTCGATATCAAACAATCCCAGGGCAGGAACAGCACGAGAATAGATACAGGGAACAGCTCCCTCTACGTTTCCCCAATCAAACACTCCCAGGACAGGTGCAGCACAGGGCTAGATACAGAGTAAAGCTGCCTCTACACTGTCCCCATCAAACACTCACAGGACAGGTACAGCACGGGGTTACATACAGAGTAAAGCCCCCCCTACACTGTCCCCATCAAGCACTCCCAGGACAAGTACAGCACGGGGTAAGATACAGAGTAAAGCTCCCCCAACACTGTCCCCATCAAACACTCCCAGGACAAGTACAGCACCGGGTAAGATACAGAGTAAAGCTCCCTCTACACTCCTAGTGAAACACTCCGAGGGCAGTTACAGCACGGGGTAAAATACAGAGTAAAACTCCCTCAACACTGTCCCCATCAAATGCTCCCAGGACAGGTACAGCATGGGGTTAGATACAGAGTACAGCTCCCTCTACACTGTCCCCATCAAATACTCCCAGGACAGGTACAGCACGGGGTTACAAACAGGGAACAGCTCCCTCTACACTGTCGATATCAAACAATCCCAGGGCAGGAACAACACGAGAATAGATACAGGGAACAGCTCCCTCTACATTTCCCCAATAAAACACTCCCAGGATAGGTACAGCACGGAGTTAGATACAGAGTAAAGCTCCCTCTACACTGTCCCCATCAAACATTCCCAGGACAGGTACAACATGGGGTTAGACAGAGTAAAGCTCCCTCTACACTGTCCGCATCAAACACTCCAAGGACAGGAACAACACAGGATTAGATGCAGAGTAAATCTCCGTCTACACTGTCCCCACCAAACACTCGCAGGACAGGTACAGCACAGGGTGAGATACAGAGTAAATCTCCCTCTACACTGTCCCCATCAAACACTCTCAGGACAGGTACAGCACAGGGTTAGATACAGAGTAAATCTCCCTCTACACTGTCCCCATCAAACACTCCCAGGACAGGTACAGCATGGGGTTAGACAGAGTAAAGCTCCCTCTACACTGTCCGCATCAAACACTCCAAGGACAGGAACAACACAGGGTTAGATGCAGAGTAAAGCTCCGTCTACACTGTCCCCACCAAACACTCGCAGGACAGGTACAGCACGGGGTGAGATACAGAGTAAATCTCCCTCTACACTGTACCCATCAAAAACTCCAAGGACAGGTACAGCACGGGGTTAGATACAGAGTAAAGCTCCCTCTACACTGTCCCCATCAAACACTCCCAGGACAGATACAGCACGGGGTTAGATACAGAGTACAGCTCCCTCTGCACTGTCCCCATCAAACACTCCCAGGACAGGTACAGCACGGGTTTAGATACAGAGTAAATCTCCCTCTACACTGTCCCCATCAAACACTCCCAGGACAGGTGCAGCACGGAGTTAGATACAGAGTAAATCTCCCTCTACACTGTCCCCATCAAACACTCCCAGGACAGGTACAGCACTCCTGCTGGAAACTTCCACCACGAACATCTGGTTATTTGGAACAAAAACAGAATTACCTGGAAAAACTCAGCAGGTCCGGCAGCATCGGTGGAGAAGAAAAGAGTTGACGTTTCGAGTCCTCATGACCCTTCGACAGAACTTGCGTTCGAGTCCAAGAAAGAGTTGAAATATAAGCTGGTTTAAGGTGTGTGTGTGGGGGGCGGAGAGAAAGAGAGAGAGAGGTGGAGAGGGGGGTGGGGGTGTGTGGTTGTAGGGACAAACAAGCAGTGATAGAAGCAGATCATCAAAAGATGTCAACGACAATAGTACAATAGAACACATAGGTGTTAAAATTAAAGTTGGTGACATTATCTAAACGAATGTGCTAATTAAGAATGGATGGTAGGGCACTCAAGGTATAGCTCTAGTGGGTTTTTTTTTTTATATATAATGGAAATAGGTGGGAAAAGGAAAATCTTTATAATTTATTGGAAAAAAAAAGGGGAAGGGGGAAACAGAAAGGGGGTGGGGATGGGGGAGGGAGCTTACGACCTAAAGTTGTTGAATTCAATATTCAGTCCAGAAGGCTGTAAAGTCCCTAGTCGGAAGATGAGGTGTTGTTCCTCCAGTTTGCGTTGGGCTTCACTGGAACAATGCAGCAAGCCAAGGACAGACATGTGGGCAAGAGAGCAGGGTGGAGTGTTGAAATGGCAAGCGACAGGGAGGTTTGGGTCATTCTTGCGGACAGACCGCAGGTGTTCTGCAAAGCGGTCGCCCAGTTTACGTTTGGTCTCTCCAATGTAGAGGAGACCACATTGGGAGCAACGGATGCAGTAGACTAAGTTGGGGGAAATGCAAGTGAAATGCTGCTTCACTTGAAAGGAGTGTTTGGGTCCTTGGACGGTGAGGAGAGAGGAAGTGAAGGGGCAGGTATTGCATTTTTTGCGTGGGCATGGGGTGGTGCCATAGGAGGGGGTTGAGGAGTAGGGGGTGATGGAGGAGTGGACCAGGGTGTCCCGGAGGGAGCGATCCCTACGGAATGCCGATAAGGGGGGTGAAGGGAAGATGTGTTTGGTGGTGGCATCATGCTGGAGTTGGCGGAAATGGCGGAGGATGATCCTTTGAATGCGGAGGCTGGTGGGGTGATAAGTGAGGACAAGGGGGACCCTATCATGTTTCTGGGAGGGAGGAGAAGGCGTGAGGGCGGATGCGCGGGAGATGGGCCGGACACGGTTGAGGGCCCTGTCAACGACCGTGGGTGGAAAACCTCGGTTAAGGAAGAAGGAGGACATGTCAGAGGAACTGTTTTTGAAGGTAGCATCATCGGAACAGATGCGACGGAGGTGAAGGAATTGAGAGAATGGGATGGAGTCCTTACAGGAAGCAGGGTGTGAGGAGCTGTAGTCGAGATAGCTGTGGGAGTCGGTGGGTTTGTAATGGATATTGGTGGACAGTCTATCACCAGAGATTGAGACAGAGGTCAAGGAAAGGAAGGGAAGTGTCAGAGATGGACCACGTGAAAATGATGGAGGGGTGGAGATTGGAGGCAAAATTAATAAATTTTTCCAAGTCCTGACGAGAGCATGAAGCGGCACCGAAGTAATCATCGATGTACCGGAGAAAGAGTTGTGGAAGGGGGCCGGAGTAGGACTGCAACAAGGAATGTTCCACATACCCCATAAAGAGACAGGCATAGTTGTCTCTTTATGGGGTATGTGGAACATTCCTTGTTGCAGTCCTACTCCGGCCCCCTTCCACAACTCTTTCTCCGGTACATCGATGATTACTTCGGTGCCGCTTCATGCTCTCGTCAGGACTTGGAAAAATTTATTAATTTTGCCTCCAATCTCCACCCCTCCATCATTTTCACGTGGTCCATCTCTGACACTTCCCTTCCCTTCCTTGACCTCTCTGTCTCAATCTCTGGTGATAGACTGTCCGCCAATATCCATTACAAACCCACCGACTCCCACAGCTATCTCGACTACAGCTCCTCACACCCTGCTTCCTGTAAGGACTCCATCCCATTCTCTCAATTCCTTCACCTCCGTCGCATCTGTTCCGATGATGCTACATTCAAAAACAGTTCCTCTGACATGTCCTCCTTCTTCCTTAACCGAGGTTTTCCACCCACAGTCGTTGACAGGGCCCTCAACCGTGTCCGGCCCATCTCCCGCGCATCCGCCCTCACGCCTTCTCCTCCCTCCCAGAAACATGATAGGGTCCCCCTTGTCCTCACTTATCACCCCACCAGCCTCCGCATTCAAAGGATCATCCTCCGCCATTTCCGCCAACTCCAGCATGATGCCACCACCAAACACATCTTCCCTTCACCCCCCTTATCGGCATTCCGTAGGGATCGCTCCCTCCGGGACACCCTGGTCCACTCCTCCATCACCCCCTACTCCTCAACCCCCTCCTATGGCACCACCCCATGCCCACGCAAAAAATGCAATACCTGCCCCTTCACTTCCTCTCTCCTCACCGTCCAAGGACCCAAACACTCCTTTCAAGTGAAGCAGCATTTCACTTGCATTTCCCCCAACTTAGTCTACTGCATCCGTTGCTCCCAATGTAGTCTCCTCTACATTGGAGAGACCAAACGTAAACTGGGCGACCGCTTTGCAGAACACCTGCGGTCTGTCCGCAAGAATGACCCAAACCTCCCTGTCGCTTGCCATTTCAACACTCCACCCTGCTCTCTTGCCCATATGTCTGTCCTTGGCTTGCTGCATTGTTCCAGTGAAGCCCAACGCAAACTGGAGGAACAACACCTCATCTTCCGACTAGGGACTTTACAGCCTTCTGGACTGAATATTGAATTCAACAACTTTAGGTCGTAAGCTCCCTCCCCCATCCCCACCCCCTTTCTGTTTCCCCCTTCCCCTTTTATTTTTCCAATAAATTATAAAGATTTTCCTTTTCCCACCTATTTCCATTATATATAAAAAAAACCCACTAGAGCTATACCTTGAGTGCCCTACCATCCATTCTTAATTAGCACATTCGTTTAGATAATGTCACCAACTTTAACTTTAACACCTATGTGTTCTATTGTACTATTGTCGTTGACATCTTTTGATGATCTGCTTCTATCACTGCTTGTTTGTCCCTACAACCACACCAACCCCCTCCACCTCTCTGTCTCTCTATCTCTCCGCCCCCCACACACACACCTTAAACCAGCTTATATTTCAGCTCTTTCCTGGACTCGAACTCAAGTTCTGTCGAAGGGTCATGAGGACTCGAAACGTCAACTCTTTTCTTCTCCGCCGATGCTGCCATACCTGCTGAGTTTTTCCAGGTAATTCTGTTTTTGTTTTGGATTTCCAGCATCCGCAGTTTTTTTGTTTTTATCTCTGGTTATTTGGAACCTGAGGAACCTCTGCTGTGAACCGGCTTTGAAACTCATTCTTCCTCAGTCGGTCAATCAGACACGTCAATCTCCTTCCGCCTCGCTCAAGGTCTCAAACCCTTTGGTCATTGGTTCAGGGGCACTCTAATTGGATGACGCGAGGGAGGCTAGGCCACGCTGATTGGAGGGGAAGAGGAAGATTTGCGGAAGGGCCAGAGTGATTGGACGGTTCGAACGAGAGTGCTGAATGGAGGAGATGAGAGAGAGCCGGAGTCTCGGCGCGGTGATTGGGCGGCTGGGGCGCGGTGATTGGGCGGGAGGCTGGGGCGCGCGGGGGTTCTGGGGCGAGGCCAGCAGGGTCTCGAGACCAACAGGTAAAGCTCGAGAATCCGGCGTGGGGTCGGGGGGCTCTGATTGGAGGAGAAGATGTGGGTGGGTAGGGGGAACGTGATGCGGGGGGGGGGGGGGTAGGGGGAACGTGAGGAGAAGGGGGTAGGGGGGGAGGGGGGGGGGAACGTGAGGAGATGGGGGGTAGGGGTAGGGGGAGGGGGGGGGTAGGGGGGGAGGGGGGGGGGTAGGGGGAGGGGGGGAGGGGGGGGGAACGTGAGGAGATGGGGGGGGGGGAGGGGGGGGGAACGTGATGCGGGGGGGGGTGGGGGGAGGGAGGGGGAATGTGAGGAGAGGGGGGGTAGGGGGGGGAGGGAGGGGGAATGTGAGGAGAGGGGGGGTGGGGGGGGGAGGGAGGGGGAATGTGAGGAGAGGGGGGGTGGGGGGGGGAGGGAGGGGGAATGTGAGGAGAGGGGGGGTGGGGGGGGGAGGGGGAATGTGAGGAGAGGGGGGTGGGGGGGGGAGGGGGAATGTGAGGAGAGGGGGGTGGGGGGGGGAGGGGGAATGTGAGGAGGGGGGGGTGGGGGGGAGGGAGGGGGAATGTGAGGAGGGGGGGTGGGGGGGGAGGGGGGGGTGGGGGGGGAGGGGGGGGTGGGGGGGGAGGGGGGGGTGGGGGGGGGAGGGGGGGGGTGGGGGGGGGAGGGGGAATGTGAGGAGAGGGGGGTGGGGGGAGGGAGGGGGAATGTGAGGAGAGGGGGGTGGGGGGAGGGAGGGGGAATGTGAGGAGAGGGGGGTAGGGGGAGGGAGGGGGAATGTGAGGAGAGGGGGGTAGGGGGAGGGAGGGGGAATGTGAGGAGAGGGGGGTAGGGGGAGGGAGGGGGAATGTGAGGAGAGGGGGGTAGGGGGAGGGAGGGGGAATGTGAGGAGAGGGGGGTAGGGGGAGGGAGGGGGAATGTGAGGAGAGGGGGGAGGGGGAATGTGAGGAGAGGGGGTAGGGGAGGGAGGGGGAATGTGAGGGGGGAGGGGGATTGTGAGGAGAGGGGGGTAGGGGGAGGGAGGGGGATTGTGAGGAGAGGGGGGTAGGGGGAGGGAGGGGGAATGTGAGGAGAGGGGGGTAGGGGGAGGGAGGGGGAATGTGAGGAGAGGGGGGTAGGGGGAGGGAGGGGCAATGTGAGGAGAGGGGGGGGTAGGGGGAGGGAGGGGGGATGTGAGGAGAGGGGGGTAGGGGGAGGGAGGGGGAATGTGAGGAGAGGGGGGTAGGGGGAGGGAGGGGCAATGTGAGGAGAGGGGGGTAGAGGGAGGGAGGGGGAATGTGAGGAGAGGGGGGGAGGGGGAATGTGAGGAGAGGGGGGGAGGGGGAGGGAGGGGGAATGTGAGGAGAGGAGGGTAGGGGGAGGGAGGGGGAATGTGAGGAGAGGGGGGTAGGGGGAGGGAGGGGGAATGTGAGGAGAGGGGGGTAGGGGGAGGGAGGGGGAATGTGAGGAGAGGGGGGTAGGGGGAGGGAGGGGGAATGTGAGGAGAGGGGGGTAGGGGGATGGAGGGGGAATGTGAGGAGGGGGGAAGGGGGAATGTGAGGAGAGGGGGGGAGGGGGAATGTGAGGAGAGGGGGGGAGGGGGAATGTGAGGAGAGGGGGGGAGGGGGAATGTGAGGAGAGGGGGGGAGGGGGAATGTGAGGAGAGGGGGGAGGGGGAATGTGAGGAGAGGGGGGAGGGGGAATGTGAGGAGGGGAGGGAGGGGGAATGTGAGGAGAGGGGGGGAGGGGGAATGTGAGGAGGGGGAGGGGGAATGTGAGGAGAGGGGGGGAGGGGGAATGTGAGGAGAGGGGGGAGGGGGAATGTGAGGAGATGGGGGGAGGGGGAATGTGAGGAGAGGGGGGAGGGGGAATGTGAGGAGATGGGGGGAGGGGGAATGTGAGGAGAGAGGGGAGGGGGAATGTGAGGAGAGGGGGGGAGGGGGAATGTGAGGAGAGGGGGGGAGGGGGAATGTGAGGAGAGGGGGGGAGGGGGAATGTGAGGAGAGGGGGGGAGGGGGAATGTGAGGAGAGGGGGGGAGGGGGAATGTGAGGAGAGGGGGGGAGGGGAAAGTGAGGAGGGGGAGGGGCGAACGTGAGGGGGGAGGGGGAACGTGAGGAGAGGGGGGTAGGGGAGGGAGGGGGAATGTGAGGAGATGGGGGTAGGGGGAGGGAGGGGGAACGTGAGGAGATGGGGGTAGGGGGAGGGAGGGGGAACGTGATGGATGGGGAACGTGAGGTGAGGGGGGTAGGGGAGGGAGGGGGAATGTGAGGAGAGGTGTGTAGGGGGAGGGCGGGAGGAGGAATGTGAGGAGAGGGGGGTAGGGTGATGGAGGGGGAATGTGAGGAGAGGGTTAGGGGGATGGAGGGGGAATGTGAGTAGGGTAGGGGGAGGGGGGGGAATGTGAGTAGGGTAGGGGAGGGAGGGGGAACGTGAGGAGAGGGGGGTATGGTTAGGAAGGGGGAACGTGAGGAGAGGGGGGTAGGGTGAGGGAGGGGGAACCTGAGGAGAAGGAGGGGGAACTTGAGGAGAGGGGGGTAGGGGAAGGGTGGGGCACGTGAGGAGAGGGGGTTAGTGGGAGGGAGGGGGAACGTGAGGAGTGGGGGGGTAGGGGGAGGGATGGGGAACGTGAGGAGAGAGAGGGGTAGGGGAGGGAGTGGGGTAGGGGGAGGGAGGTGGAACCTGAGGAGAGGCAGGGTAGGGGAGGGAGGGGGAACGTGAGGAGAGGGGTTTGGGGGAGGGAGGTGGAACGTGAGGAGAGGGGGTTAGGGGGAGGGAGGGGGAACGTGAGTAGGGGGAGGGAGGGGGAACGTGAGGAGAGGGGGTTGGGGGGGGGAACGTGAGTAGGGGGAGGGAGGGGGAACGTGAGGAGAGGGGGTTAGTGGGAGGGAGGGGGAACGTGAGGAGAGGGGGGTAGGGGGAGGGATGGGGAACGTGAGGAGAGAGGGGAGGGAGGGGGAATGTGAGGAGAGGAGGGTAGGGGAGGGAGGGAGGGGGAACGTGAGGAGAGGGGAGTAGGGGGAGGGAGGGGGAACGTGAGGAGTGGGGAGTAGGGGGTGGGAGGGGGAACGTCAGGAGAGGCGGGGTAGGGGGATGGAGGGGGAACGTGAGGAGGGGGAGGGAGGGGGAACGTGAGGAGAGTGTGGGGATGGGGAGTGAGGGGGAACGTGAGGAGAGGGGGGTAGGGGGAGGGGGGGAATGTGAGGGGAGGGGTGTATGGGGAGGGAGGGGGAATGTGAGGAGAGGGGGGTAGGGGGAGGGAGGGGGAATGTGAGGGGAGGGGTGTAAGGGGAGGGTGGGGGAATGTGAGGAGAGGGGGGTAGGGTGAGGGGGGTGGGGGGAGGGAGGGGGAACATGAGGAGAAGGGGGTAGGGGGAGGGAGGGGGAACGTGAGAAGATGGGAGGGGGAATGTGAGGTGAGGGGGGTAGGGGAGGGAGGGGGAATGTGAGGAGAGGGGTGTAGGGGGAGGGCGGGAGGAGGAATGTGAGGAGAGGGGGGTAGGGTGATGGAGGGGGAATGTGAGGAGAGGGTTAGGGGGATGGAGGGGGAATGTGAGTAGGGTAGGGGAGGGAGGGGGAATGTGAGGAGGGGGTAGGGGAGGGAGGGGGATTGTGAGGAGGGGGTAGCGGGATCGAGGGGGATTTTGAGGAGGGGCTAGCGGAGGGAGAGGGATTGTGAGGAGGGAGTAGCGGGATCGAGGGGAAATGTGAGGAGGGGGTAGCGGGATTGAGGGGGATTGTGGGGAGGGGCAAGGGGGATGGAGGGGGAATGTGAGGAGGGGGTAGCAGGATGGAGGGGGTTTGTGAGGAGAGGGGGGTAGGGGAGGTAGGGGGAATGTGAGGAGAGCGGGGTAGGGGAGGTAGGGGGAATGTGAGGAGCGAGGGGTAGGGGGATGGAGGGGGAATGTGAGGAGCGGAGGGTAGGGGGAGGGAGGGGGCATGTGAGGAGAGGGGTAGGGGGATGGAGGGGGAATGTGAGGAGAGGGGTAGGGGGATGGAGGGGGAATGTGAGGAGCGCGGGGTAGGGGGATGGAGGAGGAATGTGAGGAGCGGAGGGTAGGGGAGGGAGGGGGAATGTGAGGAGGGGGTAGCGGGATGGAGAGGGAATGTGAGGGGAGCGGTGTAGGGGAGGGAGGGAGAATGTGAGAAGACGGGGGTAGAGGGAGGGAGGGGGAATGTGAGGAGAGGGGGGTAGGGGGAGGGAGGGGGAATGGGAGGGAGGGGGAATGTGAGGAGGGGGGCTAGGGGGAGGGAGGGGGAATGTGAGAAGAGGGGGTGGGGGGGAGGGAGGGGAAATGTGAGGAGATGGGGCTAGGGGGATGGAGGGGGAGTGTGAGGAGATGGGGGTAGGGGGATGGAGGGGGAGTGTGAGGAGAGTGGGGTAGGGGTTGGAGGGGGAATGTGAGGTGAGGGGTTAGGGGGATGGAGGGGGAATTGAAGACAGGGGGGTAGGGGGTGGAGAGGGAATGAGGGAGCGGCACTCTGTCAGAGGTCAGTACTGAGGGCATATGAGAGCGTGCAGGGGTGGGTAAATTTTCCCCATCTTTGTGCACGATTGGACGTGCAGAATGTAGTATTTGCGGTGAGAACACAGAGGGTTCTGTTTTCTGGAAAACCGTGTGACAGAGTGAGTCCGAGAAATCGAAAATGATAATGATGATTAATTGCCACAGTTGCACTGATCCCAGGGACATTGCACAATACCTGTTGGAACATTCACACTCCTGGTGAGATCTTGGACAGAATGTGAGGGGAGATCACAACTAGGTCTGTCTAGGACGAGCTGACTGTTTCATTGCTGAGAGCTCTGGTTATTCCTGCTGTTTCCCAGTTGTTGCTTCTGAGTGTGGTCGTGTGTCAGATAACAGCACCTGGGTACTTAATGAATAGTCTTCATGCTAGCTCTTCAATTTCTGTCTCCCTCTCTCTGTCACTGTGACTCTCACTCTCTTTATCATAATCTCTCAACCTCTGCAAGGGTCTCCCTGAACTGTCCCTTTCTGTTTCTCTCAATTTCTCTTTCTGAACTTGAGGTCTTTACACCAGCCAAGTCACCAGGAAAATATCTCATATTTAATGTATCAGCGTATAGGCGATTTGTCAAACAGTGCGGCGCTCCCTCAGTACTGACCTTCCGACATGGCAGCTCTCCCTCAGCACTGACCCTCCGACAGTGCAGTGCTCCCTCAGCACTGACCCTCCGACAGTGCGGTGCTCCCTCAGCACTGACCCTCCGACAGTGCGGCTCTCCCTCAGTACTGACCCTCCGAAAGTGCGGTGCTCCCTCAGTACTGACCTTCCGACACGGCAGCTCTCCCACAGCACTGACCCTCCGACAGTGCGGTGCTCCCTCAGTACTGACCTTCCGACAGTGCATCACTCCCTCAGTACTGACCTTCCGACAGTGCATCACTCCCTCAGTACTGACCTTCCGACAGTGCATCACTCCCTCAGTACTGACCTTCCGACATGGCAGCTCTCCCTCAGCACTGACCCTCCGACAGTGCGGTGCTCCCTCAGTACTGACCCTCCAACATGGCAGCTCTCCCTCAGCACTGACCCTCCCACAGTGCGGCGCTCCCTCAGTACTGACCCTCCCACAGTGCGGCGCTCCCTCAGCACTGACCCTCCCACAGTGCGGCGCTCCCTCAGCACTGACCCTCCCACAGTTCAGTGCTCCCTCAGCACTGACCCTCCGACAGTGCGGCGTTCCCTCAGCACTGACCCTCTGACAGTGCGGCGTTCCCTCAGCACTGACCCTCCGACAGTGCGGCGTTCCCTCAGCACTGACCCTCTGACAGTGCGGCGTTCCCTCAGCACTGACCCTCCGACAGTGCGGCGTTCCCTCAGCACTGACCCTCCGACAGTGCGGCGCTCCCTCAGCACTGACCCTCCGACAATGCGGCGCTCCCTCAGCACTGACCCTCCGACAGTGCGGCGCTCCCTCAGCACTGACCCTCCGACAGTGCGGCGCTCCCTCAGCACTGACCCTCCCACAGTGCGGCGCTCCCTCAGCACTGACCCTCCCACAGTGCGGCGCTCCCTCAGCACTGACCCTCCCACAGTGCGGCACTCCCTCAGCACTGACCCTCCCACAGTGCGGTGCTCCCTCAGCACTGACCCTCCCACAGTGCGGCGCTCCCTCAGCACTGACCCTCCCACAGTGCGGCGCTCCCTCAGCACTGACCCTCCCACAGTGCGGCGCTCCCACAGCACTGACCCTCCCACAGTGCGGCGCTCCCTCAGCACTGACCCTCCCACAGTGCGGCGCTCCCTCAGCACTGACCCTCCCACAGTGCGGCGCTCCCCCAGCACTGACCCTCCGACAGTGCGGCGCTCCCCCAGCACTGACCCTCCGACAGTGCGGCGCTCCCTCAGCACTGACCCTCCGACACTGCGGCACTCCCTCAGTAATGACCCACCAACTGCACGGCGCTCACTCAGTGCTAAGCTTGCGACGGTGTGGTACTCCCTCAGTACTTGCCCTCCGACAGTGCAGCACTCCCTCAGTACTGACCCACCGACACTGCGGCATTCCCCCAGTAATGTCCCTCCAACAGAGCGTTGCTCCCTCAATACTGACCCTCCAACAGTGTGGTGCTCCCTCAGTTTTGACCCGCCGACAGTGTGGCGCTCCCTCAGTATTGACGTACGATGTTGCAAAACTTTCTCAGTTCAGACTCTCTTCCAGCCCAATGATCCCTCAGAACTGCCCCTTTGACAGTGCTCCAGTACGTCAGTGGTGACTGTCTGACATCGCAGATCTCCCTTTGCATCTTTCTTCTCAAAAGCACTGGAACGCATTGTAAAACGATGGCTGAAAGGTTCACTGGTCCCAATATGGAGGGTGAAGGAGGGCATGGAAAGTAATCGGTGCCACACACTCCCAACATTCTCTGCAGGGATGGATAGCGGATCAAGGAACCATACCTGCTGCATGTGTGGTAATGTCACCATGGAGCCGGTATGGGAAGTCAGGGCTCTATGGAGATGTTAATTTGGACAATGGATCGTACAACGCTGAAAATGGTGACCAGGGCATCCTATAAGTAGGGATCAAGTGCATGGGACACGAGAGGATTGTGTGTAAAGGCATTGGACCCTATAGGGGTTGGAACAGCACCTCACTACATGACACACTTGGGTCTGTGGTTATGAAATTCTTCGTGAGTGGCTAACTTGGCACAGGGCACCTGAAGAGTTGGTATAAGGACAAAAACCCTCTTGAAGTGAACTTAATGGCATGGAAAATTGTCAGGGACCATGTGAGAGCGTGCAGGGGTGGGTAAAATTTCCCCATCATCGTGCACAATCAGACAAGCAGATTGTAGTATTTGCAGTGGGAACACTGACCAATGTTTTCTGGGAAACCGTGTGACAGTGAATAACGAGCAATGGAATGTGATAATGGCGAGTAATTGCAGACCACACCTTGATCCTGCTGTTATAGCACGATATCTCTCCGGACTTCCTGGAACACTCATACTCCTGGTGAGAGCTCGGACAGGGTGTGAGAGGAGATCACAGCTGGGTCTGTCCAGGTCGATCTTACTGTCTCATTGTTGACAGTTCTGGTTACACCAGCTGTTTCCCAGTTGCTGCTTCTGAGTGTGATCGTACCAGGTAGAGACATCTGGGAATTAAATGAATATTCTTCTCGCTATCTCTTCAATTTCTGTCTCCCTCTCTCTGTCACTGTGTGGCTCTCACTCTCTCTATCATACTCTACCTCTGTAAGTGTCTTCGTGTTCTGTCCCTTTCTGTTTCTCTCGATTTCTCTCTCTGAACTTGGGATCTTTACAGCAGCCAAGTAATGTCTCAGCATATCGACGATTTATCAAACAGTGCGGTGATCCCTCAGTACTGTCCCTCCGACAGTATTGCAGTCTCTTAGTACTGACCCTCCAACAGTGAGACATTCCCTCAGTCCTAACCCTCCAACAGTGCGGCGCTCCCTTAGCACTGACCCTCCACCAGTGCGGCGTTCCCTCAATACTGACTCATTGACACTGCCGCGCTCCTTCAGTACTGACGCACCGACAGTGCGGTGCTCCCTCAGGACTGACCTTCTGACAGTGCAGCGCTCCCTTAGTACTTATCCTGCAACAGCGCGACGCTCCCTCAGTAGTGACCTTCCGACAGTGTTGTGGTCCCTCAGACCTGACACTCCAACAGTGCGACGCTCTTTTAAAAGTCACCCTCTTACGTTGCGATGCTACCTCAGAATTGTCCATCTGATAGTGTGGCACTCCCTCAGTATAGACAGTTGTTGGGTTGATGTTATGCACAGATTGTGACTGCTAAATAAGTCTTTTAGTCTTCTGTATGTTCATAGGAAGTCTTTGTTAACTACAGGTACGTGGATACACATATACAGTAGAGGGCACAGTTTGGAGCTAACTTCCTTTTAGTTATTTGCAAACCTGGCCAACACCATACAGACGTTACCTCTGGACCGGGTTCCTTCTCAGATCACTGTGTGGAGGGTATTGTACTCAGTCTCACGTTAACTCTATACACCCCAAACCCTGATACTACCTCTCCTCCCATGTCTTTACCCCTTCGATATAGAGTAACTTTAGTTTACCTGAAATCTCACATTTTTATAAATCTTATGCATTTACTTATTGTTAGAACCTTAATTCTATTCCAGCATTATTGCCATTACAGTATTAGCGTTAACAACATTCTCGGAACCTCACCTGCCCCCTTCAAGCCCTTGAATTAGAGATTCGTGCAGTCTGGGAGGCTTTATAACCCTTCAATATCTTGTTCGCCATTCTGTCAGGAGAGTGGTAGGTTCTGTTGCTTCTGCTTCTTGTTGTTGGCTTGGAGGTTGGCCTGGCATTTGGGTATGCTTTCATTCTTTTCTTCCATACCTTGATGTTGAACCGTGCCCGGTTGATCTGGCTGCTTCTCTGGTGTGTGCAGTTGTTGTTCCTGTTGATCGTTTTCTGTATGTTAGACGAAAATGTTATTTGTCTCACTGGTGCTCCCTTCACTACTTCGTTTTCTGTCTGGCCATTGGGAAGCCTCCTGAGACTGAGGGAGAGCATTCCTATGGCCAGAAGAAGATTGAGCAGCAAGCTCACCTCTGCTTTTTGTTGTGGATGGCGATGGACTACTACCAGGTTCCAGCGCCCTGTGTGCTTGTGGCATGTGTGCGGGAAGTTGCAGGGTGTGAGCAGTGGTTGGTGTGTCGACCAGCTGTACCAGAGGGTGAAAGGACAGTGTATCTAACGCACTGTGACACCTGGTCCCAGAGGGGGAAAGGACAGTATATCTAACGCACTGTGACACCCAGTCCCAGGTAGAGGCTTCTCAGATAGCAGATCATTCTCTGGTACCACTTCCAGTGGAGGTGCTATGGTAATCCTGTGGTCGATAGGTGGGCCTGACAATTGGGAAATTTCCAGGACAGGGAATGATAAAGACCAAAACTGCACAACGAGGAGAGCAGAAAGATCAAAGTTGAAATCCGTGTCTGAATACTTTTGTGTTTGAGTACTCAGGAGTACTCAGGACTGTGCTGTTCTATGACCGGGCATACGCTGTCCTTTCCCCCTCTGGGACCATGTGTCACAATGCGTTAGATACACTGTCCTTTCCCCCTCTGGGACCGGGTGTCACAGTGCGTTAGATACACTGTCCTTTCACCCTCTGGGACCGGGTGTCACAGTGCGTTAGATACACTGTCCTATCCCCCTCTGTGACCGGGTGTCACAGTGCGTTAGATACACTGTCCTTTCACCCTCTGGGACCGGGTGTCACAGTGCGTTAGATACACTGTCCTTTCACCGTCTGGGACCGGGTGTCACAGTGCGTTAGATACACTATCCTTTCACCCTCTGGGACCGGGTGTCACAGTGCGTTAGATACACTGTCCTTTCCTCCTCTGGGACCGGGTGTCACAGTGTGTGTGATACACTGTCCTTTTCCCCTCTACTGGGTGGATTATTCCTGGCGTGTTTAGATTTTGGATTTTCCTCTCCCTCTGACTTATTGGGATGTTTTGCTGTGTCCTGCTACTGCATTAAACTCTCTTCTGTTTGTAGGCTATGGAACCAAAAGTCGGAGAAGCCAGGCAGCTGGTAGCCATTGACACCAATGGCTCAATGCTTATTGACGATGATCTTTTAGAAAGCTGTTTCTTAAGAGAGGATGTGAAGGACCGGCCGGTTTGTCTGGTTTCCATCATCGGTGAAGAAAGGACGGGTAAATCATTCCTACTCAACTATCTAATGCGGAGACTCAACAAGCTGGTGAGTAAATACTGCTCAGTTATTAAACTGATGAGTGTAAACAGAAATTACCTTTACTTGTAGTCCAAGAGCTTACTCTCTGGTAGTTCTTTGTCGAAACAGATCCTCACAACTCTTCATGGCTCTGCTCTGTCGAATCATTCTGTATCTCTTCTCCAACTCCAATCCCTCTTTCAATCTCCCCCTCCTTCTTCAATCCCTCAATCTCCCTCTCTCTTTCTTTCTCCAATCTCTGTGTCTCTCTCACTCCATCTCCAGTCGCTTCCCATCACTCTGCATCTCCAATCCCTCACTCTCTCCCTCCATCTACAATCCCTCACCTATATTCTCCCGATCTCCAATCTTTCACTTTCTATCCCTCCATTTCCAATCCCCCACTCTCTTTCCCTCCATCTCCAATATCACACACACCCTCTCCCTCCATCTCCAACCCTTCACGCACTCGATCTCTCCCTTCATCTCCAACCCTTCAAGCCATCTCTCTCTCCATCCATCTCCAACCCATCACTCTCTCTCTCCCTCCCTCCCTTTATCTCTAATCCACAATCTTCTCTCCCTCCATCTCCAAAGCCTCATTCTCTCTTTCTCTCCACCTCCACTCCCTCTCTCTCTCTTCATCTCCAATCTCTCAATCTCTCTCTCCCTCCATCACCAATCCTTCACGCCTCACTCTCTCCCTCCATCTCCAACCCCTCACTCTCTATCTCTTTCCCTCCATCTCCAAACCTTCACGCCCTCTCTCTCTTCCTCCATCTCCAACCACTCACTCTCGCTCTCTCTCCCTTCCTTTATCTCTAATCTACAATCCTCTCTCTCCATCTCCAACCCCTCACTCTCTCTCGCTCTCCCTCCATCTCCAACCCTTCACATCCTCTCTCTATCTCTCCATCTCCAACCCTTCATGCCCTCTCTCTCTTCCTCCATCTCCAACCACTCAAACTCTCTCCCTTTCCCTCCATCTCCAAACCTTCACGCCCTCTCTCTCTTCCTCCATCTCCAACCACTCACTCTCACTCTCTCTCCCTCCCTTTATCTCTAATCCACAATCCTCTCTCTCCATCTCCAACCCCTCACTCTCTCTTGCTCTCCCTCCATCTCCAACACTTCACATCCTCTCCCTATCTCTCCATCTCCAACCCTTCATGCCCTCTCTCTCTTCCTCCATCTCCAACCACTCACTCTCTCTCCTTTTCCCTCCATCTCCAAACCTTCACGCCCTCTCTCTTCCTCCATCTCCAACCACTCACTCTCACTCTCTCTCCCTCCCATTATCTCTAATCCACAATCCTCTCTCTCCATCTCCAACCCCTCACTCTCTCTCGCTCTCCCTCCATCTCCAACCCTTCACATCCTCTCACCCTCCCTCCACCTCCAATCCTTCAGTTCCTGTCTCTCTCCCTCCATCTCCAATCCCTCACTCTCTCTCTCTTTTGCTCCCTCCCTTTATCTCTAATCCACAGACCTTCTCTCTCTCTCCATCTCCAACCCCTCCCTCTCACCTCGCTCTCCCTCCTTCTCCAATCCTTCACGCCCTCTCTCTCTCCCTCCATCACCAACACCTAATTTTCTCTCTCCCTCTCTCCCTCCCTCCCTTTATCTCTAATCCACAATCCTTTACTCTCTCTCCATCTCCAAACCCTCATTCTCTCTCTCTCCTCCTCCGCTCTCACTCTCTCCATCTCCAATCCCTCACTCTCTCTCCATCTCCAACCTCTCACTCTCTCTCTCTCTCTCCCTCTCTTTATCTCTAATCCAAATTCTCTCTCACTCCATCTCCAAACCTTCATTCTCTCTCTCTCGTCCTCCGCTCCCTCTCTCTCTCTCCATCTCCAACTCTCATTTGCTCATCGTCTCCAATCCCTCACTCTCTCTCTCTTTCCCTCCATCTCCAACCCTTCACATCCTCTCTCTATCTCTCCATCTCCAACCCTTCATGCCCTCTCTCTCTTCCTCCATCTCTAACCACTCACTCTCTCTCCCTATCCCTCCATCTCCAAACCTTCACGCCCTCTCTCTCTTCCTCCATCTCCAACCACTTACTCTCACTCTCTCTCCCTCCCTTTATCTCTAATCCACAATCCTCTCTCTCCATCTCCAACCTCTCACTCTCTCTCGCTCTCCCTCCACCTCCAACCCTTCACATCCTCTCACTCTCCCTCCACCTCCAACCCTTCAGTTCCTGTCTCTCTCCCTCCATCTCCAATCCCTCACTCTCTCTCTCTTTTGCTCCCTCCCTTTATCTCTAATCCACAGACCTTCTCTCTCTCTCCATCTCCAACCCCTCCCTCTCACCTCGCTCTCCCTCCTTCTCCAACCTTTCATGTCCTCTCTCTCCATCCATCTCCAATCCTTCACGCCCTCTCTCTCTCCCTCCATCACCAACCCCTCATTTTCTCTCTCCCTCTCTCCCTCCCTCCCTTTATCTCTAATCCACAATCCTTTACTCTCTCTCCATCTCCAAACCCTCATTCTCTCTCTCTCCTCCTCCGCTCTCACTCTCTCCATCTCCAATCCCTCACTCTCTCTCCATCTCCAACCTCTCACTCTCTCTCTCTCTCCCTCTCTTTATCTCTAATCCAAATTCTCTCTCACTCCATCTTCAAACCTTCATTCTCTCTCTCTCGTCCTCCGCTCCCTCTCTCTCTCTCCATCTCCAACTCTCATTTGCTCATCGTCTCCAATCCCTCACTCTCTCTCTCTTTCCCTCCATCTCCAACCCTTCACATCCTCTCTCTATCTCTCCATCTCCAACCCTTCATGCCCTCTCTCTCTTCCTCCATCTCTAACCACTCACTCTCTCTCCCTATCCCTCCATCTCCAAACCTTCACGCCCTCTCTCTCTCCCTCCACCTCCAACCCTTCACATCCTCTCACTCTCCCTCCACCTCTAACCCTTCAGTTCCTGTCTCTCTCCCTCCATCTCCAACCCCTCACTCTCTCTTTCTTTCGCTCCCTCCCTTTATCTCTAATCCACAGTCCTTCTCTCTCTCTCCATCTCCAACCCCTCACTCTCTCTCGCTCTCCCTCCATCTCCAACCCTTCATGTCCTCTCTCACTCCATCCATCTCCAATCCTTCACGCCCTCTCTCTCTCCCTCCATCACCAACCCCTCATTTTCTCTCTCCCTCCCTCCCTTTATCTCTAATCCACAATCCTTTTCTCTCTCTCCATCTCCAAACCCTCATTCTCTCTCTCTCACCTCCTCCGCTCTCACTCTCTCCATCTCCAATCCTTCACACTCTCTCCATCTCCAACCTCTCACTCTCTCTCTCTCCCTCCCTTTATCTCTAATCCACAATTCTCTCTCACTCCATCTCCAAACCCTCATTCTCTCTCTCTCGTCCTCCGCTCCCTCTCTCTCTCTCTCCATCTCCAACTCTCACTCTCTCTCCATCTCCAATCCCTCACTCTCTCCCTCTCCATCTCCATTCACTCCTTCTCCCTCCATCTCCAACCCTTCACACCCTCTCTCTCTCCCTCCATCTCCAACCCCTCACTCTCTCTCTCTCTCTCCCCCTCCCTCCCTTTATCTCTAATCCACAATCCTTCTCTCTCTCTGCATCGCCAACCCCTCACTCTCTCTTGTTCTCTCTCCATCTCCAACCCTTCACCTCCTCTCTCTCTCGCTCCATCTGCAACACTTCATACCCTCTCTCTCTCTCCCTCCATCTCCAACCCTTCACCTCCTCTCTCTCTCCCTCCATCTCCAACCCTTCACGCCCTCTCTCACCCCCTCCATCTCCAACCCTTCATGTCCTCTCCCTCTTCCTCCATCTCCAACCCTTCACGCCCTCTCTCTCTCTCCCTCCATCTCCAATCCCTCACTCTCTCTCCCCTTCCCTCCCTTTATCTCTAATCCACAATCCTTCTCTCTCTCTGCATCTCCAACGCTTCACTCTCTCTTGCTCTCCCTCCATCTCCAACCCTTCATCTCCTCTCTCTCTCCCTCCATGTCCAACCCTTCATGCCCTCTCTCTCTCCCTCCATCTCCAACCCTTCACCTCCTCTCTCTCTCCCTCCATCTCCAACCCTTCATGTCCTCTCCCTCTCCCTCCATCTCCAACCCTTCACGCCCTCTCTCTCTCTCCCTCCATCTCCAACCCCTCACTCTCTCTCCACCTCCCTCCCTTTATCTCTAATCGACAATCCTTCTCTCTCTCCACCTCCAAACCCTCATTCTCTCTCTCCACTTCAGCTCCCTCTCTCCCTCCTTCTCCAATCCCTTACTCTCTCTCTCCCTCCATCTCCAACCCTTCACGTCCTCTCTCTTTCCCTCCATCTCCAACCCCTCACTCTCTCCCTCCCTCTCTCTCCCTCCCTCCCTTTATCTCTAATCCACAATGCTTCTCTCTCTCCATCTCGAAACCTTCATTTTCTCTCTCTCTCCTCCTCCGCTCCCTCTCTCTCTCTCCCAATCTCCAATCCCTCACTCTCTCTCCCTCCATCTCCAACCTATCACTCTCACTCTCTCCCTCCCTTTATTTCTAATCCACAATCCTCTCTCTCTCCATCTCCAAACCCTCATTCTCTCTCTCGTCCTCAGCTCCCTCTCTCTCTCTCTCTCCATCTCCAATCTCTCACTCTCTCTCCATCTCCAATCCCTCCCTTTCTCTCTCTCTCCCTCCATCTCCAACCCTTCATGCCCTCGCTCTCTCTCTCCATCTCCAACCTCTCACTCTCTCTCTCTCCCTCCATCTCCAACCCTTCACGCCCTCTCTCTCTCCCTCCATCTCCAACCCTTCATGCCCTCTCTCTCTCTCCCTCCATCTCCAACCCTTCACGCCCTCTCTCTCTCCCTCCATCTCCAACCCTTCATGTCCTCTCTCTTTCCCTCCATCTCCAACCCTTCACGTCCTTTCTCTTTCCCTCCATCTCCAACTCCTCACTCTCTCCCTCTCTCTCTCCCTCCCTCCCTTTATCTCTAATCCACAATGCTTCTCTCTCTCTCCATCTCCAAACCCTCATTCTCTCTCTCTCTCTCTCCTCCTCCGCTCCCTCTTTCTCACTCTCTCCATCTCCAATCCCTCACTCTCTCTCCCTCCATCTCCAACCTCTCACTCTCACTCTTTCCCTCCCTTTATCTCTAATCTACAATCCTCTCTCTCTGCATCTCCAAACCCTCATTCTCTCTCTCTCTCATCCTCAGCTCCCTCTCTTTCCCTCCATCTCCAACCTCTCACACTCTCTCTCCCTCCGTCTCCAATTCCTCACTTTCTCTTTTTCCCTCCATCTCCAACCCTTCACGTCCTCTCTCTCTCCCTCCATCTCCAACCCCTTACTCCCTCTCTCTCCCTCCCTCCCTTTATGTCTACTCCACAATCCTTCTCTCTCTCTCTATCTCCAAACCCTCATTCTCTCTCTCTCCACCTCTGCTCTCTCTCTCCATCTCCAATCTCTCACTCTCTTTCTCTCCATCTCCAACCCCTCACTCTTTCTTTCTCTCTCCCTCCATCTCCAAACCTTCATGCTCTCTCTCTCTCCCTCCATCTCCAACCCCTCACTATCTCTCTCTCTCCCTCCCTTTATCTTTAATGCAGAATCCTTCTCTCTCTCTCTATCTCCAACCGCTCACTCTCTCTCTCGCTCTCCCTCCATCTCCAACCCTTCACGTCCTCTCTCTCTCCCTTCATCTCCAACCCTTCACGCCTTCTCTTTCTCCCCCCACCTCCAACCCTTCACGTCCTGTCTCTCTCCCTCCATCTCCAACCCTTCACATCCTCTCTCTCCCCCTACATCTCCAACATTTCACACCCTCTGTCTCTCCCTCCATCTCAAACCCCTCATTTTCTCTCTCACTCTCTCACTCCCTCTCTTTATCTCCAATCCACAATCCTTCTCTCTCTCCATCTCCAACCCCTCATTCTCTCGATCTCCTCCTCCACTCCCTCTCTTCTCCCTCCCTCCATTTCCAACCCCTCTCTCTCTCTCTCTCCCTCCATCTCCAACCCCTCACTCTTTCTCTCTCTCTGTTTCCCTCCCTTTATCTCTAAACCACAATTCTTCTCTCTCCTTCTCCAATCCCACACTATCTCTATCCCTCCATCTCCAAAGCCTCATTCTCTCTCTTCACCTCCGCTCCCTCTCTCTCTCCATCTCCAATTTCTCAATCTCTCTCTCCCTCCATCTCCAACCCTTCACGCTCTAGCTCTCTCTCCGCCTCTAATCCACCACTCTCTCTTTTTTCATCT
Organism: Carcharodon carcharias; assembly: GCF_017639515.1. Lineage (NCBI taxonomy): Eukaryota > Metazoa > Chordata > Chondrichthyes > Lamniformes > Lamnidae > Carcharodon > Carcharodon carcharias. The sequence continues at coordinate 33,850 of NW_024470786.1, read as the reverse complement.
CCAATCCCTCAATCTCTGACTCCCTCCATCTTCAAACCATTATTGCCTGTCTGTCTTTCTCCAACTTTTCTTCTCGTAGCTTCTTTCATTTTTTTCTTGGAATGTGGGTATCATTGGCTAAACCAGCCATTATACCTCAGCCCTCACCCCTCACTAGTGGTGGAACCGAACCACTCTTGGTGATGGGTATTGAAGTCCCACACCCAGAGTACATTCTGTGCCCTTGCCACCCTCAGTGCTTCCTCCAAGTGATGTTCAACATGGAGGAGCACTGATTCCTCAGCTGAGGGAGGGCGGTACGTGGTATTCAGCAGGAGGTTTCCTTGCCCGTTTGACCTGATTCAATGAGACTTCATGGGGTCCAGAGTCAGTGAGCTCTCAGACCAACTTTCAGTATTGGCAGGAGTGACCACTGCATAGTCCTTAATGAGATAAAGTTTTGTCTTCACCTTGAGGATATCCTCAATTACCATAACCATCAAGCCAAGGGATCAACCCTGCTTCAGTGAAGAGTGCAGGAGGGCATGCCAGGAGCAGCACCAGGCACACCTAAAAATCAGCTGTCAACCTGTTGAAGCTACAACACAGGAAGGCTTGCGTGCCAAACAGTGAAAGCAGAATGTGATAGATCAAGCTCAGTGATCCTACACCAACGGATCAGATTTAAACTCTGCAGTCCTGCCACATCCAGTCGTGAATGGTATTAGACGTTTAAACAACTCACTGGAGGAAGAGGCTTCACAAATTCTGCCGTCCTTAACGTTGGGACAGTCCGTCTCCTCAATGCAAAAGATAAGGTTGAAGCATTTGTTACAATCTTCAGAGAAGAGCCAAATGGATGATCGATCTTGACCTCCTCCTGAAGTCCGCAGCATCACAGACGCCCGTCTTCAGCCAATTCGATTCACTCCACGTGATATCAAGCTGAAGGCACTGGATGCTACAAAGGCTATGGGCCCTGACAATATTCCAGCAATAGTACTGAAGGCTTGTGCTCCAGAACTTGCCGCGCCCCTAGCCAAGCTGTTCCAGTACAGCTACAACACTGACATTTTCCCGGCTATTTGGAAAATAGCCCTGGTGTGTCCTGTACAGAAAGAGCAGGACAAATCCAACCCGGCCAATTACCACCCCATCAATCCATTCTACATCATCAGTAAGGTTGATGGTTGGAGTTGTCAACAATGCTATCAAGCGACACTTACTCAGAAACAATATGCTCCCTGACACTCTGGTGAAATTAAAACAAAGACACAGCAGCTTTCTTTACTGAAGAAAGTTTAGGGACTTAGGTTCACAGTCAACACTGCTCCACTACAACAGTGTCCGAGCGACCACCATTTACAAGTGTCTGTTTAACAACGTAATTAACATTAAACTTCAACAATGTAAGTAATAACTCACTGACGCTCAGTTTAGGCTCTGCCAGAGCCATTAAAGTCCTGACCTCATTACAGCCTTGGTTCAAACATGGACAAAAGATCTGAATTCCTGAGGTGAGGTGAGAGTGACTGTCCTTGACATCAAGGCCGCATTTGACCGAGTGTGGCATCAAGGAGCCCTAGCAAAACTGGAGTCAATAGGAATCAGGGAGAAAACTCTCTGCTGGTTGGGGTCAAACCTAGCACAAAGGGAGATGGTTGTGGTTGTTGGAGGTCAGTCATCTCAGCTCCAGGAGCTCCTCAGGGTAGTGTCCTCGGCCCAACCATCTTCAGCTGCTTCACCAATGACCTTCCTTCCATCATAAGGTCAGAAGTGGGGATGTTCGCTGATGATCGCACAATGTTCAGCACCATTCGCGACTCCTCAGATACTGAAGCAGTCCCTGTCCAAATGCAGCAAGACCTGGACAATATCCAGGCTTGGGCTGACAAGTAGCAAGTAACATTCATACCACACAAGTGCCAGGCAATGACCATCCCCAACAAGAGAGAATCCAACCATCGCCCCTGGATGTTCAATGGCATTACCATCACTGAATCTCCCACTATCAACATCCTGGGGGGTTACCATTGACCAGAAACTGAACTGGGCCAGCCATATAAATACTGTGGCTACAAGAGCAGGTCAGAGGCTGGGAATCCTGCGGCAAGTAACTCACCTCCTGACTACCCAAAGATTGTCCACCATCTACAAGGCACCAGTCAGGAGTGTGATGGGATACTCCCCACTTGCCTGGATGAGTGAAGTTCCCACAACACTCAAGAAGCTTGACACCATCCAAGACAAAGCAGCCCCGCTTGATCGGCACCCCATCCAGAAACATTCAGTCCCTCCACCACCCACGCACAGTGGCAGCAGTGTGTGTACCATTTACAAGATGCACTGCAGCAACTCACCAAGGCTCCTTCGACAGCGCCGCCCAAACCCACGACCTCTACCATCTAGAAGGACAAGGGCAGCAGACACCAGCACCTGGAAGTTCCCCTCTGAGCCACTCACCATCCTGACTTGGAAATGTATCAGCCGTTCCTTCACTGTCGCTGGGTCAAAATCCTGGAACTCCCTCCCTAATAGCGCTCTGGGTGTACCTACACCACATGGACTACAGCGGTTCAAGAAGGCAGCTCACCCACCACCTTCTCAAGGGGCAAGTAGGGAGGAGCAATAAATGCTAGCCCAGCTGGTGAGGCCCACATGTAGTGAAAAAATTTTAAAAAACAGGAAACAGAGTCAGGATAAATGGGTCATTGACAAACTGTAACTAGTGCTGTGCCACATCAGTGCTGGAGCCTCAACTATTTACAATCTGTATTAAAATGCATTGTACCAAATATTTTGTAGCCAAATTTGCCGATAATACAAAAAATAGCTAGGAAAGTAAGTTGTGAGGAGGATACAAAGAATCTGCAAAACGATATAGATGGGTCAAGTGAGTGGCAAAAATTGGCCAACGGAGCATAATGTGGGAGAATGTTACCTTGTCCACTTTGGTAAGAATAGGAAGGCAAAATATTTAAATGGAGAGAGATTTCAGAATGCTGCAGCACAGTGGGGTCTTTTTGCCCTGGTATGTGATTCACGAAAAGTTAGTGTGCAGGTACATCAATTAATTAGGCAGGCAAATTTTATAGAATTTTATATTCCATTCCCTTTACTGTGATGGGGGTGGAGTATAAAAGTTGGGAAGTCTTGCTACAACTGTACAGAGCATTGGGGAGACCATACCTGGAACTGTGGACAGTTTTGGTCTCCTTACTTAAGGAGGTATAGACTTGCATTGAAGGCCATTCAGAGAACGTTCACTGGGGTGATTCCTGGGACAAAGGGGGTTTGTCTAATGAGGGGAGGTTGAGCAGTTTGGGCCTGTACCGATTGGAGTTTAGAAGAATGAGAGGTGATCTTTTTAAAACTAAGGATGGGAGATATTCATTCCCTGAGGAGTATTAGTGAACCAGATGGGCTTTTATTTCAGTTGATCATTGTTTATGGTCACCGTTACTGAGACTAACTTTATAATTCCAGATTTAATCAATAATAGAATTTACTAATTCATTCATTTCTAAATTCACCAGCTACAGTGGTGGAATTTGAACATTTGGCCCTAGGACATTAGTCAGGGCCTTTGGTTAATTATTCCATTACCCCTAAGTTGCTGTCTCTTTTCAATGTCTCTCTCTCCATCTTGGTGCAGTTATTCCAAACTGTATTTGATTGATGTCCTTGAACCAGCCTCCTGGACTTTGATGACCCCCCTCCCTTCAGCTTCTCGAACATGTATACGAACATATGAATTAGGAGCAGAAATAGGCACTCAGCCCCTCGAGCCTGCTCCGCCATTCAATAAGATCACGGCTGAGCTGATTGTAACCTCAACCCCACATTCCTGTCTACCCCCAATAGCCTTTCACCCTCTTGCATACCAACAATCTGTCTACCTGTGCTTTAAAAGTATTCAAAGGCTCTGCTTCCACTGCCTTTTGAGGAAGAGAGTTCCAAAGACTCACGACCACCTGAGAGAAAAATAATTCTCCTCATCTCTGTGTTAAATGGGCAACCCCTTATTTTTAAACAGTGAACCCTAGTTCCAGATTCTCCCACAAGAGAAAATATCTTCTCCACATCCACCCTGTCAACATCCCTCAGGATCTTAAATCTTTCAATCAAGTCTCCTCTTACTCTTCTAAACTCCAGCGGATACAAGTCTAGCCTGTCCAGCCTTTCCCCATAAGACAACCGCAGCCCCCTCCATTCCAGGTATTAGTCTGGTAAACCTTCTCTGAACTGCTTCCAGTGCATCTGCATCCTTCCCTAAATAAGGAAGCTAAGGAAGGAATAATTCAGAAGTGGTCTTACCAATGACCTGTATTTTTTTTTTATTCATTCATTGGATGTGGGCATCGCTGGCTGCGCCAGCATTTATAGCCCATCCCTAATTGCCCCTCGAGAAGGTGGTGGGTGAGCCGCCTTCTTGAGCCGCTGCAGTCCCCGTGTGGTGTAGATACACCCACGGCGCTATTAGGGAGGGGGTTCCAGGATTTGGATCCAGCGACAGTGAAGGAACGGCCAATATATTTCCAAGTCAGGACGGTGAGTGGCTCGGAGGGGAACTTCCAGGCGGTGGTGTTCCCCATGTGTCTGCTGCCCTTGTCCTTCTAGATGGTAGAGGTTGGGGGTTTGGGCGGCACTGTCGAAGGAGCCTTGGTGAGTTGCTGCAGTGCATCTTGTAGATGGTACACACACTGCTGCTACTGTGCGTCGGTGGTGGGGGGAGTGAATGTTTATGGAAGGGGGGCCGATCAAGCGGGGCTGCTTTGTCCTGGATGGTGTCAAGTTTTTTGTGTGTTGTGGGAGCTGCACTCATCCAGACAAGTGGGGAGTATTCCATCACACACCTGACTGGTGCCTTGTAGATGGTGGACAGGCTTTGGGGAGTCAGGAGGTGAGTTACTCTCCGCAGGATTCCCAGCCTCTGACCTGCTCTTGTAGCCACAGTATTTATACGGCTGGTCCAGTTCAGTTTCTGGTCAATGGTAACCCCCAGGATGTTGATAGTGGGGATTCAGCGATGGTAATGCCGTTAAACGCCAAGGGGTAATGGTTGGATTCTCTCTTGTTGGAGATGTTCATTGCCAACACTTGTGGGTGATGTGAATGTTACTTGCCACTTGTCAGCCCAAGCCTGGATATTGTCCAGGTCTTGCTGCATTTGGGCTTGGGCTGCTTCAGTATCTAAGGAGTTGCGAGTGGTGCTGAACATTGTGCGATCATCAGCGAACATCCCCACTTCTGACCTTATGATGGAAGGAAGGTCATTGATGAAGCGGCTGAAGATGGCTGGGCCGAGGACACTAACCCTGAGGAACTCCTGCAGTGATGTCCTGGAGCTGAGATGACTGACCTCCAGCAACCACAACCATCTTCCTTTATGCTCAGTATGACTCCAACCAGCAGTGGGTTTTCCCCCTGATTCCATTGACTCCAGTTTTGCTGGGGCTCCTTGATGCCACATTTGGTCAAATGCGGCCTCGATGTCAAGGGCAGTCACTCTCACCTCACCTCGGGAGCTCAGCTCTTTTGTCCGTTTTTGAACCAAGGCTGTAATGAGGTTCAGGAGCTGAATAACTATACAACTGAAGCATAACCTCCCTACTTTTGTATTCAGTTCCCCTTGCAATAAATTATAACATTCTATTAACTTCCCTAATTATTTGCTGTACCTGCATACCATGTGATTCATGCGCCAGGACTCCCAGGCCCCTTTGAATCTCAGAGCACTGCATCTCTCACCATTTTGATAATATGCTTTTTTATTCTTCCAACCAAAATTGTCAATTTCGCATTTGCCAACGTTATATTTCATTTGCCAGCTCTTTGCCTACTGACTTAGCCTATCTATGTTCCTTTGTAACCTCCATATGTCCTCTTCACAATTTACTTTCCAACCTTTGTGTCATCAGCAAATTTAGCAACCATCCCTTCATCCAAGTCAGTTATATCAATCGTAAACTGTTGACTCCACAGCACCGATCCCTGTGGCACACCACTTGTCACATCCTGCCACTCAGAAAAAGACTCATACAAGGACACTGTCTGCTGACCAATCTTCTATCCATGCCAATATGTTACACCTTACACCATGAGCTTATATTTTTTGCAATAGCGTTTTATGTGGTACCTTAACAAATGCCTTGCGGAAATCTCCATCCTGCATTCTCAGTCTTGGAGTCATTAGGTCACCTGGGAGTGACAGAGTTCCCTTGGGAAGCTTGGTGTAAGTATTGAGACTATTTTAAACTTCTGTTCCATTCCGTCAGGACTGCAGTGACCAGGGCTGGATGGGAGGGGAAGATGAAGATTTGAGAGGATTCGAATGCAAGCCTGGAACAAACTCTATAACCAAAGGTGTTTTTATATGGAACAAACCATTCCTGATGGATACAGAGCAGGGTAAGGTAGGTGTGAACTCGATCGTCTCTCGCTCTGTAACACACTCTCACCCTGTGTCTATCCTGAGGGATACAGAGCAGGGTAAGGTAGGTGTGAACTCGATCGTCTCTCGCTCTGTAACACACTCTCACCCTGTGTCTATCCTGAGGGATACAGAGCAGGGTAAGGTAGGTGTGAACTCGATCGTCTCTCGCTCTGTAACACACTCTCACCCTGTGTCTACCCTGAGGGATACAGAGCAGGGTAAGGTAGGTGTGAACTCGATCGTCTCTCGCTCTGTAACACACTCTCACCCTGTGTCTACCCTGAGGGATACAGAGCAGGGTAAGGTAGGTGTGAACTCGATCGTCTCTCGCTCTGTAACACACTCTCACCCTGTGTCTACCCTGAGGGATACAGGGCAGGGTAAGGTAGGTGTGAACTCGATTGATGTTCAAGAATGAATGATCAGGGTCAGTACTGAGATACCTCCACACTGTCAGGTGGTCAGTGATGAAGTAACACTGCACTGCCGGGAATGCACTAATGAGACCATGCACCAGTGCTGCGAATCAGTACTGATGAGTGCCGCACATTTGGAGAATGAGCACTGACCGAATGCCGCTCTGTCAGGGGGCCAGCATTGTGCGATGTCAGCACTACCGGAACATTAGCACCGCACTGTCGGATACTCAGAACTGAGGGAGCGCCGCACTGTCAGAGGGTTATTGCTCATAGAGCACTGCATTTTCAGAGGATCAGTGTTGAGGGAGCGCCGCACAGTTGAGGGTCAGTGCTGAGGGTGCACCGCACTGTCGGAGGGTCAGTACTGAGGGTGCACCGCAGTTTCAGAGGGTCAGTACTGAGGGAGTGCCGCACTGTCAGAGGGTCAGTGCTGAGGGAGTGCTGCACTGTCAGAGGGTCAGTGCTGAGGGAGCGCCGCACTGTCGGAGGGTCAGTATTGAGGGAGCGCCGCACTGTCAGACGGTCAGTGCTGAGGGAGGGGCCCACCACCCTAGAGTCAGTGCTGAGAGAGGGGCGCACTGCCCCCAAGGATCAGTGTTGAGGGGGTGTCCCATCACCCTAGAGTCAGTACTGAGGGAGGGGCCCACTGCCCAACAGTCAGCACCGATGTGCATCCAAATGTTGCAAAAGTGCAAGGGACTTAGTAAGTCACTATGTCTCCTCATTCCCTCTATTCTCTCTCTGCTGTTCGCTTGCTTTAGTTTTGCTCTGTTCATGGGAGTTCCATAGGGATGCATTGGGTAGTGGATGCACAGAATGTAGGCATTGCTGGCTAGGCCAGCATTTATTCCCCATCCTTAATTACCCCTTTAGAAGGTGGTGGGTGAGCTGCCTTCTTGAACTGCTGCAGTCCCGTGTGGTGTAGGTACATCCACAATGCTATCAGGAAGGGAGTTCAAGGATTTTGACCCAGCGACAGTGAAGGAATGGCCGATATATTTCCAAGTCAGGATGGTGAGTGGCTCGGAGGGGAACTTCCAGGTGCTGGTGTTCCCCATGTATCTACTGCCCTTGTCCTTCTAGATGGTAGCGGTCGTGAGTTTGGAAGGTGCTGTCGAAGGACCCTTGGTGAGTTGCTGCAGTGCATCTTGTAGATGGTACACACACTGCTGCCACTGTGCGTTGGTGGTGGAGGGAGTGAATGTTTGTGGATGGGGTGCCGATCAAGCGGGGCTGCTTTGTCCTGGATGGTGTCGAGCTTCTTGTGTTGTTGGAGCTGCACTCATCCAGGCAAGTGGGGAGTGTTCCATCACACTCCTGACTTGTGTCTTGTAGATGGTGGATCAGGTTTGGGGAGTCAGGAAGTGAGTTACTCTCCGCAGGATTCCCAGCCTCTGACCTGCTCTTGTAGCCACAATATTTTTATGGCTGGTCCAGTTCAGTTTCTGGTCAATGGTAACCCCCAGGATGGGGGATTCAGTGATGGTAATGCCATTATATGTCAAGGGGCGATGGTTAGATTCTCTCTTGTCAGAGATGGTCATTGCCTGACACTTGTGTAGGTGTGAATGTTACTTGTCATTTGTCAGCCCAAGCCTGGATATTGTCCAGCTCTTACTGCATTTGGACATGGACTGCTTCAGTATCTGAGGAATCACAAACGGTACTGAACATTGTACAATCATCAGCCACCCTCAAGTGATGTTCAACATGGAGGAGCACTGATTCCTCAGCTAAGGGAGGGCAGTACGTAGTAATCAGCAAGAGGTTTCCTTGTACATGTTTGACCTGATGCCCTGAGACTTCATGGGGTCCGGATTCGATGTTGAGGACTCCCAGGGCAACTCTCCCACTACTGTATACCACTGTGCCGCCACCTCAGCTGGGCCTGCCCTGCCGGTGGGACAGGGCATACCCAGGGCTGGTGATGGTGGAGTCTGGGACATTATCTGTAAGGTATGATTCCCATGAGGATGACTGTGTCAGGCTGTTGCTTGACTCGTCTGTCAGACAGCTCTCTCAATTTTGGCACTAGCCCCCAGATATTAATAAAGATGTCTTGGCAGGGTCGACAGGGCTGAGATTGCTGTTGTTGTATCCAGTGCCGAAGTCAATACCGGGTGCTCCGTTTCGTTTCATTTCTTTTTTGTGACTTTGTAGGAGTTTGATACAACTGAGTATTTTGTTAGGGCCACACAAATTTAACAACAACCCCAACATTGTAAAACACCAACAAATTCAACAACAACCTCAACATTGAAAAACACCAACAAATTCAACAATAACCCCAACATTGAAAAACACCAATAACTTGAACAATCCCAACATTGAAAAACAGCAACAAATTCAACAACAACCCCAACATTGAAAAACACCAAATTCAACAACAACCCCAACATTGAAAAACACCAAATTCAACAACAACCCCAACATTGAAAAACACCAATAACTTGAACAATCCCAACATTGAAAAACAGCAACAAATTCAACAACAACCCCAACATTGAAAAACACCAATAACTTGAACAATCCCAACATTGAAAAACAGCAACAAATTCAACAACAACCCCAACATTGAAAACACCAAATTCAACAACAACCCCAACATTGAAAAACACCAACAAATTCAACAACAACCCCAATATTGAAAAACACCAACAAATTCAACAACAACCCCAACATTGAAAAACACCAAATTCAACAACAACCCCAACATTGAAAAACACCAACAAATTCAACAACAACCCCAATATTGAAAAACACCAACAAATTCAACAACAACCCCAACTTTGAAAAAACACCAATAACTTGAACAACAACCCCAACATTGAAAAACACCAACAATTTCAACAACAACCCCAACATTGAAAACACCAACAAATTCAACAACAACCCCAACATTGAAAAACACCAACAAATTCAACAACAACCGAAACATTGAAAAAAACCAACAAATTCAACAAAAACACCAACATTGAAAGACACCAAAAATTTCAACAACAACCCCAACGTTGAAAACACCAACAAACTCAACAATAACCCCAACATTGAAAACACCAACAAATTCAACAACACCCTCGACATTGAAAAACACCAACAATTTCAACAACCCCAACATTGAAAACACCAACAAATTCAACAAGAAACTCAACATTGAAAAACAAAAACAAATTCAACAACTAAACCAACATTGAAAAACACGAACAAATTAAACATCAACCGCAACATTGAATAACACCAACAAATTCAACAACAACCCCAACATTGAAAAACACCAAATTCAACAACAACCCCAATATTGAAAAACACCAACAAATTCAACAACAACCTCAAATTTGAAAAAAACACAAACAAATTCAACAACAACCCCAACATTGAAAAACACCAACAAATTCAACAACAACCCCAACATTGGAAAACACCAACAAATTCAACAACAACCACAATATTGAGAAGCACCAACAAATTCAACAACAACCCCAACATTGAAAAAGACAAACAAATTCAACAACACCCTCGACATTGAAAAACACCAACAAATTCAACAACCCCAACATTGAAAACACCAACAAATTCAACAACACCCTCGACATTGAAAAACACCAACAAATTCAACAACAACCCCAACATTGAAAAACACCAACAAATTCAACAACTCCAATATTGAAAACACCAACAAATTCAACAACAACCTCAACTTTGAAAAACACCAACAAATTCAACAACAACCTGAACATTGAAAAACACCAACAAATTCAACAACAACCCCAACATTGAAAACACCAACAAATTCAACAACAACCCCAACATTGAAAAACACCAACAAATTCAACAACAACCCCAACATTGAAAAACACCAACAAATTCAACAACAACCCCAACATTGAAAAACACCAACAAATTCAACAACAACTCAACATTGAAAAACACCAATAAATTCAACAACAACTCAACATTGAAAAACACCAACAAATTCAACAACAATCCCAACATTGAAAAACACCAACAAATTCAACAACCCCAACATTGAAAAACACCAACAAATTCAACAACAACCCCAACATTGAAAACACCAACAAATTCAACAACAACCCCAACATTGAAAAACACCAACAAATTCAACAACAACCCCAACATTGGAAAACACCAACAAATTCAACAACAACCCCAATATTGAAAAACACCAACAAATTCAACAACAAACACAACTTTGAAAAAAACCCAATAACTTGAACAACAACCCCAACATTGAAAAACACCAACAAATTCAACAACAACCCCAATATTGAAAAACACCAACAAATTCAACAACAACCCAACATTGAAAACACCAACAAATTCAACAACAACCCCAACATTGAAAAAGAACCAATAACTTGAACAATAACCCCAACATTGAAAACACCAACAAATTCAACAACAACCGCAACATTGAAGACACCAATAACTTGAACAATCCCAACATTGAAAAACAGCAACAAATTCAACAACAACCCCAACATTGAAAAACACCAACAAATTCAACAACAACCCCAACACTGAAAACACCAACAAATTCAACAACAACCCCAACATTGAAAAACACCAACAAATTCAACAACAACCCCAATATTGAAAAAGAACCAATAACTTCAACAACAACCCCAACATTGAAAACACCAACAAATTCAACAACAACCGCAACATTGAATAACACCAACAAATTCAACAATAACCCCAACATTGAAAACACCAACAAATTCAACAACAACCTCGACATTGAAAAACACCAACAAATTCAACAACAAACCCAACATTGAAAAACACCAACAAATTCAACAACAACCCCAACATTGAAAAAAACCAACTAACTTCAACAACAACCCCAACATTGAAAAACACCAACAAATTCAACAAAAACACCAACATTGAAAAAACGAACAAATTGAACAACAACCTCAACTTTAAAAGACACCAACAAATTCAACAACAACCCCAACATTGAAAACACCAACAAATTCAACAACAACCCCAACATCGAAAACACCAACAAATTCAACACCCTCGACATTGAAAAACACCAACAAATTCAACAACCCCAACATTGAAAAACACCAACAAATTCAACAACCCCAACATTGAAAACACCAACAAATTCAACAACAACGTCAACATTGAAAAACACCAACAAATTCAACAACAACCTCAACATTGAAAACACCAACAAATTCAACAACAACCCCAACATTGAAAAAGAACCAATAACTTGAACAATAACCCCAACATTGAAAACACCAACAAATTCAACAACAACCCCAACATTGAAAACACCAACAAATTCAACAACAACCCCAACATTGGAAAACACCAACAAATTCAACAACAACGTCAACATTGAAAAACACCAACAAATTCAACAACAACCTCAACATTGAAAACACCAACAAATTCAACAACAACCCCAACATTGAAAAACACCAACAAATTCAACAACCCCAACATTGAAAACACCAACAAATTCAACAAACCCAACATTGAAAACACCAACAAATTCAACAACAACCTCGACATTGAAAACACCAACAACTCCAATATTGAAAACACCAACAAATTCAACAACAACCCCAACATTGAAAAACACCAACAAATTCAACAACAACCTCAACATTGAAAAACACCAACAAATTCAACAACAACCCCAACATTGAAAAACACCAACAAATTCAACAACAACCCCAACATTGAAAAACACCAACAAATTCAACAACAACCCCAACATTGAAAAACACCAACAAATTCAACAACAACCCCAACATTGAAAACACCAACAAATTCAACAACAACCTCAACATTGAAAACACCAACAAATTCAACAACAAACGCAACATTGAAAACACCAACAAATTCAACAACAACCTCAACATTGAAAAACACCAACAAATTCAACAACAACCTCAACATTGAAAACACCAACAAATTCAACAACAACCCCAACATTGAAAAACACCAACAAATTCAACAACAACCTCAACATTGAAAACACCAACAAATTCAACAACAACCCAACATTGAAAACACCAACAAATTCAACAACAACCCCAACATTGAAAACACCAACAACCCAACATTGAAAAACACCAACAAATTCAACAACAACCCCAACTTTGAAAAAAACCCAATAACTTGAACAACAACCCCAACATTGAAAAACACCAACAAATTCAACAACAACCCCAACATTGAAAACACCAACAAATTCAACAACAACCCCAACTTTGAAAACACCAACAAATTCAACAACAACCCCAACATTGGAAACACCAACAAATTCAACAACAGCCCCAACATTGGAAAACACCAACAAATTCACCAACAACCTCAACATTGAAAAACACCAACAAATTCAACAACAACCTCAACTTTGAAAGACACCAACAAATTCAACAACAACCCCAACGTTGAAAACACCAACAAATTCAACAACAACCCCAACATTGGAAAAAACCAACAAATTCAACAACAACCCCAACGTTGAAAACACCAAGAAAGTCACCAACAACCTCAACATTGAAAAACACCAACAAATTCAACAACTCCAATATTGAAAACACCAACAAATTCAACAACAACCCCAACATTGAAAACACCAACAATTTCAACAACAACCCCAACATTGAAAACACCAACAAATTCAACAACAACCCAACATTGGAAAACACCAACAAATTCAACAACAACCCCAACATTGAAAAACACCAACAAATTCAACAACAACCTCAACATTGAAAAACACCAACAAATTCAACAACAACCCCAACATTGAAAACACCAACAAATTCAACAACAACCCCAACATTGAAAACACCAACAAATTCAACAACAACCCCAACATTGAAAACACCAACAAATTCAACAACAACCCCAACATCGAAAACACCAACAAATTCAACAACCTCAAGATTGAAAAACACGAACAAATTCAACAACAACCGCAACATTGAAAAACACCAACAAATTCAACAATAACCCCAACATTGAAAAACACCAAAAAAATTCAACAACAACCTCAACATTGAAAAACAGCAACAAATTCAACAACAACCTCAACATTGAAAAACACCAACAAATTCAACAACAACCTCAACATTGAAAAACACCAACAAATTCAACAACAACCTCAACATTGAAAAACACCAACAAATTCAACAACAACCTCAACATTGAAAAACACCAACAATTTCAACAACAACCCCAACATTGAAAACACCAACAAATTCAACAACAATCCCAACATTGGAAAACACCAACAAATTCAACAACAACCTCAACATTGAAAAACACCAACAAATTCAACAACAACCGCAACATTGAAAAACACCAACAAATTCAACAACAAACCCTAACATTGAAAACACCAACAAATTCAACAACAACCTCAACATTGAAAAACACCAACAAATTCAACAACAACCCCAACATTGAAAACACCAACAAATTCAACAACAACCACAATATTGAAAAACACCAACAAATTCAACAACAACCACAACATTGAAAAAGACAAACAACTTCAACAACAACCTCAACATTGAAAAATACAAGCAAATTCAACAACAACCCAACATTGAAAACACCAACAAATTCAACAACAACCCCAACATTGAAAAACACCAACAAATTCAACAAGAAACTCAACATTGAAAAACACCAACAAATTCAACAACTACACCAACATTGAAAAACACCAACAAATTCAACAACAACCCCAAATTTGAAAAGCAGCAACAAATTCAACAACAACCCCAATCTTGAAAATAACAAACAAATTCAACAACAACCAAACGTTGAAATACACCAACAAATTCAACAACAACCTCAACATTGAAAAACACCAACAAATTCAACAACTCCAACATTGAAAACACCAACAAATTCAACAACAACCCCAACATTGAAAAACACCAACAAATTCAACAACAACCCCAACATTGGAAAACACCAACAAATTCAACAACAACCACAATATTGAGAAGCACCAACAATTTCAACAACAACCCAACTTTGAAAAAACACCAATACCTTCAACAACAACCCCTACATTTGAAAACACCAACAAATTCAACAACAACCACAATATTGAGAAGCAACAACAAATTCAACAACTCCAATATTGAAAACACCAACAAATTCAACAACAACCCCGACATTGAAAAAGAACCAACAAATTCAACAAAACCCCAACATTGAAAACACCAACAAATTCAACAACAACCGCAACATTGAAAGACACCAACAAATTGAACAACCGCAACATTGAAAACAGCAACAAATTCAACAACAACCCCAACATTGAAAAACACCAACAAATTCAACAAACCCAACACTGAAAACACCAACAAATTCAACAACAACCTCGACATTGAAAAACACCAACAAATTCAACAACAACCCCAATATTGAAAAAGAACCAATAACTTCAACAACAACCCAACATTGAAAACACCAACAAATTCAACAACAACCCAACATTGAAAACACCAACAAATTCAACAACAACCCCAACATTGAAAACACCAACAAATTCAACAACAACCCCAACATTGAAAAACACCAACAAATTCAACAACAAACCCAACATTGAAAAACACCAACAAATTCAACAACAACCCCACTTTGAAAAAACCCAATAACTTGAACAACAACCCCAACATTGAAAAACGCCAACAAATTCAACAACAACCCCAACATTGAAAACACCAACAAATTCAACAACAACCCAACTTTGAAAACACCAACAAATTCAACAACAACCCCAACATTGAAAACACCAACAAATTCAACAACAACCCCAACTTTGAAAACACCAACAAATTCAACAACCCCAACATTGAAAAACACCAACAAATTCAACAACAACCCCAACATTGAAAAACACCAACAAATTCAACAACCCCAACATTGAAAACACCAACAAATTCAACAACAAACGCAACATTGAAAAACACCAACAAATTCAACAACAACCTCAACATTGAAAACACCAACAAATTCAACAACAACCCCAACATTGAAAAAGAACCAATAACTTGAACAATAACCCCAACATTGAAAACACCATCAAATTCAACAACAACCCCAACATTGAAAACACCAACAAATTCAACAACAACCCAACATTGAAAACACCAACAAATTCAACAACAACCCCAACATTGGAAAACACCAACAAATTCAACAACAACGTCAACATTGAAAAACACCAACAAATTCAACAACAACCTCAACATTGAAAACACCAACAAATTCAACAACAACCCCAACATTGAAAAACACCAACAAATTCAACAACAATCCCAACATTGAAAACACCAACAAATTCAAAAACAACCCAACATTGAAAACACCAACAAATTCAACAACAACCCCAACATTGAAAACACCAACAACCCAACATTGAAAACACCAACAAATTCAACAACAACCCCAACACTGAAAAACACCAACAAATTCAACAACAACCCCAACATTGAAAAACACCAACAAATTCAACAACAACCCCAACATTGAAAAACACCAACAAATTCAACAACAACCCCAACTTTGAAAAAAAACCCAATAACTTGAACAACAACCCCAACATTGAAAAACGCCAACAAATTCAACAACAACCCCAACATTGAAAACACCAACAAATTCAACAACAACCCCAACATTGAAAACACCAACAAATTCAACAACAACCCAACATTGAAAACACCAACAAATTCAACAACAACGTCAACATTGAAAAACACCAACAAATTCAACAACAACCTCAACATTGAAAACACCAACAAATTCAACAACAACCCCAACATTGAAAAACACCAACAAATTCAACAACAACCCAACATTGAAAACACCAACAAATTCAAAAACAACCCAACATTGAAAACACCAACAAATTCAACAACAACCCCAACATTGAAAACACCAACAACCCAACATTGAAAAACACCAACAAATTCAACAACAACCCCAACTTTGAAAAAACCCAATAACTTGAACAACAACCCCAACATTGAAAAACACCAACAAATTCAACAACAACCCCAACATTGAAAACACCAACAAATTCAACAACAACCCCAACTTTGAAAACACCAACAAATTCAACAACAACCCCAACATTGGAAACACCAACAAATTCAACAACAGCCCCAACATTGGAAAACACCAACAAATTCACCAACAACCTCAACATTGAAAAACACCAACAAATTCAACAACAACCCCAACATTGGAAACACCAACAAATTCAACAACAACCCCAACATTGAAAACACCAGCAAATTCAACAACAACCCCAACATTGAAAACACCAACAAATTCAACAACAACGTCAACATTGAAAAACTCCAACAAATTCAACAACAACCTCAACATTGAAAAACACCAACAAATTCAACAACAACCCCAACATTGGAAAACACCAACAAATTCAACAACAACCCCAACTTTGAAAACACCAGCAAATTCAACAACAACCCCAACATTGGAAACACCAACAAATTCAACAACAACCCCAACATTGGAAAACACCAACAAATTCAACAACAACCCCAACATTGAAAACACCAACAAATTCAACAACAACCCCAACATTGAAAATACCAACAAATTCAACAACAACCTCAACATTAAAAAACACAAACAAATTCAACAACAACCCCAACATTGAAAACACCAACAAATTCAACAACAATCCCGACATTGGAAAACACCAACAACCTCAACATTGAAAAACACCAACAAATTCAACAACAACCACAACATTGAAAACACCAACAATTTCAACAACAACCCCAACGTTCAAAACACCAACAAATTCAACAACAACCCCAACATTGGAAAACACCAACAAATTCAACAACAACCCCAACTTTGAAAAAAACCCAATAACTTCAACAACAACCCCAACATTGAAAAACACCAACAAATTCAACAACAACCCCAACATTGAAAACACCAACAAATTCAACAACAACCCCAACATTGAAAACACCAACAAATTCAACAACAACCCCAACATTGGAAAACACCAACAAATTCAACAAAACCCCAACATTGAAAACACCAACAAATTCAACAACAACCCCAACATTGGAAAACACCAACAAATAACAAATTCAACAACAACCCCAATATTGAGTGACTCCAACAAATGCGATTGGTAGAGGAATCAATGTGGGGGGGTGGGGGGAGGTGGGGGGGGCGGCATTTTGCAGATAGTGATCATAACTCTGTTACATTCAAGGTTGTTATGGAAAAGGACAAGGATGGGCCAGAAATCAGAGGTCTAAATTGGGGGAATGCCGATTTTAATAAGATCAGATATGATTTGGCCAGAGTGGACTGGGAGCAGCTACTTTTATGTAAAACTGTGTCAGAGCAGTGGGACTCATTCAAGAAGGAAATAGGGAGAGTACAGGGCCAACATATTCCAGTAAAGATAAAGGGTGGGACCAACAAATCCAGGGAACCCTGGATGTCGAGAGATATACAGGATTGGATAAAGAGGAAAAGTGAGGCTGATGGCAGATAGCAAGGTCTCCAAACAGTGAACGCCCTAGAGGAGTATAGAATGTGTAGGGGGGGAACTTAAAAAGGGAATTAGGAGAGCAAAAAGTGGGCTTGAAAAACATTAGCAGGTAAAATAAAGGAAAATCCAAAATTATTTTACAAGCACATTGAGAGTAAGGGAGAGAGTAGTGCCCATTAAGGACCATAGTGGTAATTTGTGTGTGGAGCTGGAAGACGTAGGTAGGGTTCTTAATGAATACTTTGTGTCTGTGTTCACAAGTGAGAGGGACGATATGGGTATGGAAATCAGGCAGAAGGACTGTGATATAATTAAACAAGTTAGCATAGAAAGGGAGGAGATTCTAAGTAGTCTGGCAGGATTAAAAGTAGATAAATCTCCAGGCCCGGATGAAATGTACCTCAGGCTGTTGAGTGAGGCGAGGGAAGAGATAGCAGGGGCGCTGGCAATAGCTTTCAATACCTCTCTGGCCACAGGAGAGGTGCCAGAGGATTGGAGGACAGCCAGTGTGGTACCATTATTCAAGAAGGGAGGAAGGGATAATCCAGGGAACTACAGGCCAGTCAGTCTAACCTCAGTGGTGGGAGACTATTGGAAGCAATTCTGAAGGACAGAATTAGTCTACACTTGGAGAGGCAGGGATTAATCAAGGACAGTCAGCATGGTTTTGTTAACGGGAGGTCATGTCTGACCAATTGGAGTGAATTTTCGAAGAGGTGACCAGGTGTGTAGACATAGTCTACTTGGACTTCAGCAAGGCTTTTGATAAGGTCCCACATGGGAGACTGATAACAAAGGTAAGAGCCCATGGGATCCAAGGCAGTTTGGCAAATTGTATCCAGAATTGGCTGAGTGGCAGGAAGCAGAGGGTGCTCGTCGAGGTGTGTTTTTGTGAATGGATGCCTGTGTCCAGTGGGGTTCCACAGGGATCGGTGTGAAGTTCCGCAGGGATCGGTGTTGGGTCCCTTGCTGTGTGTGGTATATATAAACGATTCAGACTTGAATGTAGGAGAATGATCATAAGTTCACGGATGACACGAAAATTGGTGGGTGGTAAGTAGTGAAGAGGATAGCCTTAGATTGCATTAGGATATAGACAGTCTGATATCAGATGGGCTGATCAGTGACAAATGGAATTAATCCGGATAAGTGTGAGGGAATACACGATGAATGGTAGGACACTGGGAAGTAACAAGGATCAGAGGGACCTTGGTGTGCATGTCCACCGGTCCCTTAAGGTAGTGGGACAGGTAGACAAGGTGGTTAAGAAGGCATATGGGATACTTGCCTTTATTAGCTGAGGCATAGAATATAAGAGCAGAGAAGTGATGCTGGAGGTATATAAAATGCTGGTTAGGCCACAGCTAGAGTATTGTGTGCAGTTCTGGAATCCGCATTATAGGAAGGATGTGATTGCACTAGAGAGAAAGCAGAGGAGATTTACCAGGATGTTGCCTGGGCTGGAGAATTGTAGATATGAGGAGAGATTGGATAGACTGGGGTTATTTTCCCTGGAGCAGAGGAGATTGAGGGGGGACATGATTGAGGTGTGTAAAATTATGAGGGGCATAGATAGGGTAGACAGGAAGGAACTTTTCCCCTTGGTGGAGGGATCAATAACCAGGGGGCACAGATTGAAGGTAAGGGGCAGGAGGTTTAGAAGGGATGTGAGGAAGAATTTTTTCACCCAGAGGGTGGTGGGAATCTGGAACTCACTGCCTGAAAGGGTGGGAGAGGCAGAAACCCTCATTACATTTAAGGAGTATTTGGATGAGCATTTGCGAAGCCTTGGCAAACAAGGCTATGGGCCTAGTGCTGGGAAATGGGGTTAGAATAGTTTGGTACTTGATTTGAACCTGGCTCCCCAGAGAATTACCCTGGGTTTATGGATTACTGGTCCAGAGACAGTACCACTACGCCATCACCTCCCCAGGAGAGCCATCTATGAGATGAGGACAAAAAACAGAAATTGCTGGAAAAACTCAGCAGGGCAAACAGCATCTGTAAAGAAGTGTCATCAGGACGCAAAACATTAACTCTGTACTTCTCCACGGATGCTGTCAGACCTTGCTGAGTTTTTCCACCATTTTCTGTTTATGTTTCAGATTTCCAGCATCCGCAGTATTTTGCTTTTATCTTTATATGAGATGAAGACACATTGCTTTACGCAGTGAGTTGTTGTGATCTCGAATTTCTGCCTGAAAGTGTGGTGGCAGCAGAATCAGTGTTCGCATTCTGAAGGAAATGGCATAAACACTTGATCTGGTGAAACTTTGCATGAGGGACCAATTGTAATACTCTTGTTAAGAGCCAGCACAAAGTTGATTGGCCGAAAGGCCTGTACAGCTGTTGTGAGAATCGATGAAAGGGCGTGGCCTCGTGGGAAGGGAAGGAATGTGAGACATCAGTTTCACAGCCCAGAATGACAGGGAACTCTTGTAATATCCTAACTTTCAGTTGTTTGTTACAGATAGCAATCTTCCTGGTGGACACAGAAGGATGCAATAGTCTCGAACGAGAAAAAGGTATCAGTACACAGCTGTCAGCACTGAGCATTTTACTGAGCTCCTACATGGTGAGTTCATCTCTCATTGTTCATGCGCTCAGGACTGAGTTACAACAGGATAACACTCAGGGCGTGTTATAACAGTCAGTGTGACACACAGGGTGTGTTATAACAGTCAGTGTGACACACAGGGCATGTTATAACAGTCCGTGTGACACACAGGGCATGTTATAACAGTCAGTGTGACACACAGGGCATGTTATAACAGTCAGTGTGACACTTGTGGTGTATTATAACAGTCAGTGTGACACACAGGGCGTGTTATAACAGTCAGTCTGACACACAGGGCGTGTTATAACAGTCAGTGTGACACTTGTGGTGTATTATAACAGTCAGTGTGACACACACAGCGTGTTATAACAGTCAGTCTGACACACAGGGCGTGTTATAACAGTCAGCCTGACACACAGGGCATGTTATAACAGTCAGTGTGACACTTGTGGAGTATTATAACAGTCAGTCTGACACACAGGGCGTGTTATAACAGTCAGTGTGACACACAGGGCATGTTATAACAGTCAGTGTGACACACAGGGCATGTTATAACAGTCAGTGTGACACTTGTGGTGTGTTATAACAGTCAGTGTGACACACAGGGCATGTTATAACAGTCAGTGTGACACTTGTGGTGTATTATAACAGTCAGTGTGACACACAGGGCATGTTTAAACAGTCAGTGTGACACACAGGGTGTGTTATAACAGTCAGTGTGACACACAGGGTGTGTTATAACAGTCAGTGTGACACACAGGGCGTGTTATAACAGTCAGTGTGACACTTGTGGTGTATTATAACAGTCAGTGTGACACACAGGGCGTGTTATAACAGTCAGTGTGACACACAGGGCATGTTATAACAGTCAGTGTAACACTTGTGGTGTGTTATAACAGTCAGTGTGACACACAGGGCATGTTATAACAGTCAGTGTGACACACAGGGTGTGTTATAACAGTCAGTGTGACACACAGGGTGTGTTATAACAGTCAGTGTGACACACAGGGCGTGTTATAACAGTCAGTGTGACACACAGGGCATGTTATAACAGTCAGTGTGACACACAGGGCATGTTATAACAGTCAGTGTGACACTTGTGGTGTATTATAACAGTCAGTGTGACACACAGGGCGTGTTATAACAGTCAGTGTGACACACAGGGCATGTTATAACAGTCAGTGTAACACTTGTGGTGTGTTATAACAGTCAGTGTGACACACAGGGCATGTTATAACAGTCAGTGTGACACACAGGGTGTGTTATAACAGTCAGTGTGACACACAGGGTGTGTTATAACAGTCAGTGTGACACACAGGGCGTGTTATAACAGTCAGTGTGACACACAGGGCATGTTATAACAGTCAGTGTGACACTTGTGGTGTATTATAACAGTCAGTCTGACACACAGGGCGTGTTATAACAGTCAGTCTGACACACAGGGCGTGTTATAACAGTCAGCCTGACACACAGGGCATGTTATAACAGTCAGTGTGACACTTGTGGAGTATTATAACAGTCAGTCTGACACACAGGGCGTGTTATAACAGTCAGTGTGACACACAGGGCATGTTATAACAGTCAGTGTGACACACAGGGCATGTTATAACAGTCAGTGTGACACTTGTGGTGTGTTATAACAGTCAGTGTGACACACAGGGCATGTTATAACAGTCAGTGTGACACTTGTGGTGTATTATAACAGTCAGTGTGACACACAGGGCATGTTATAACAGTCAGTGTGACACACAGGGTGTGTTATAACAGTCAGTGTGACACACAGGGTGTGTTATAACAGTCAGTGTGACACACAGGGCGTGTTATAACAGTCAGTGTGACACTTGTGGTGTATTATAACAGTCAGTGTGACACACAGGGCGTGTTATAACAGTCAGTGTGACACACAGGGCATGTTATAACAGTCAGTGTAACACTTGTGGTGTGTTATAACAGTCAGTGTGACACACAGGGCATGTTATAACAGTCAGTGTGACACACAGGGTGTGTTATAACAGTCAGTGTGACACACAGGGTGTGTTATAACAGTCAGTGTGACACACAGGGCGTGTTATAACAGTCAGTGTGACACACAGGGCATGTTATAACAGTCAGTGTGACACACAGGGCATGTTATAACAGTCAGTGTGACACTTGTGGTGTATTATAACAGTCAGTGTGACACACAGGGCGTGTTATAACAGTCAGTGTGACACACAGGGCATGTTATAACAGTCAGTGTAACACTTGTGGTGTGTTATAACAGTCAGTGTGACACACAGGGCATGTTATAACAGTCAGTGTGACACACAGGGTGTGTTATAACAGTCAGTGTGACACACAGGGTGTGTTATAACAGTCAGTGTGACACACAGGGCATGTTATAACAGTCAGTGTGACACTTGTGGTGTATTATAACAGTCAGTCTGACACACAGGGCGTGTTATAACAGTCAGTCTGACACACAGGGCATGTTATAACAGTCAGTGTGACACTTGTGGTGTGTTATGACAGTCAGTGTGACACACACAGCGTGTTATAACAGTCAGTGTGACACACAGGGCATGTTATAACAGTCAGTGTGACACTTGTGGTGTGTTATAACAGTCAGTGTGACACTTGTGGTGTATTATAACAGTCAGTGTGACACACAGGGCGTGTTATAACAGTCAGTGTAACACACAGGGCGTGCTATAACAGTCAGTGTGACACTTGTGGTGTGTTATGACAGTCAGTATGACGCTCGGAGTGTATTACAACAATCAGTTTGACAGGGTGGGGGTACATTGAAAGAATCAAGTGTGACACTCGGGGTGCAGAATTTTATGGCCGCATCGCAGACGGGGCAGGACCAGAAAAAGCAGTGAGTCAATCAGAAGTGCATTGGCTTTGGCGGGAGTGTAAAGTCTCCCTGCTGTAATATTCTGTCCCGGGTGTGTTATAACTTCCTGTGTGTCAATCCAATTGGACATCCAAACATAACTCTTTTTTATTCTATGGGAGTTAACGATTATTGGACATTTCTCACCTTACTTTTATTTTCCCCTCTTGCTGTCTTCTGTCTTTCAGATATTAAGCATTGCCTCCAAGATTAACCGCACAGACCTGGAATTTTTAGAGGTGACGTATTGGTTTCCAATTAATGATGCAGAATTAACTTATTTTCCTCCCTCTCCCATTACACAATGTCAGAAGCCCTGTGTCCAGCCCTTTGACAGAGGGGGTTTGACAAGTTATAATTCAATAGCCTCCTAGAGAGCAGGAAATCCCCAGGTTTCATTCCCGGCCTCCTCGCTGAGTCAAACCCAGTGTGAGTCTGATTCTCACCCCCACACGGAGCAGGAGAGGCCCAGGCTTCATTCCCGGCCTCCTCGCTGAGTCTAACCCAGTGTGAGTCTGATTCTCACCCCCACAGGGAGCAGGAGAGGCCCAGGCTTCATTCCCGGCCTCCTCGCTGAGTCTAACCCAGTGTGAGTCTGATTCTCACCCCCACAGGGAGCAGGAGAGGCCCAGGCTTCATTCCCGGCCTCCTCGCTGAGTCTAACCCAGTGTGAGTCTGATTCTCACCCCCACAGGGAGCAGGAGAGGCCCAGGCTTCATTCCCGGCCTCCTCGCTGAGTCTAACCCAGTGTGAGTCTGATTCTCACCCCCACAGGGAGCAGGAGAGGCCCAGGCTTCATTCCCGGCCTCCTCGCTGAGTCTAACCCAGTGTGAGTCTGATTCTCACCCCCACAGGGAGCAGGAGAGGCCCAGGCTTCGTTCCCGGCCTCCTCGCTGAGTCTAACCCAGTGTGAGTCTGATTCTCACCCCCACAGGGAGCAGGAGAGGCCCAGGCTTCGTTCCCGGCCTCCTCGCTGAGTCTAACCCAGTGTGAGTCTGATTCTCACCCCCACAGGGAGCAGGAGAGGCCCAGGCTTCGTTCCCGGCCTCCTCGCTGAGTCTAACCCAGTGTGAGTCTGATTCTCACCCCCACAGGGAGCAGGAGAGGCCCAGGCTTCATACCCGGCCTCCTCGCTGAGTCTAACCCAGTGTGAGTCTGATGCTCACCCCCACAGGGAGCAGGAGAGGCCCAGGCTTCGTTCCCGGCCTCCTCGCTGAGTCAAACCCAGTGTGAGTCTGATTCTCACCCCCACAGGGAGCAGGAGAGGCCCAGGCTTCATTCCCGGCCTCCTCGCTGAGTCTAACCCAGTGTGAGTCTGATTCTCACCCCCACAGAGAGCAGGAGAGGCCCAGGCTTCATACCCGGCCTCCTCGCTGAGTCTAACTCAGTGTGAGTCTGATTCTCACCCCCACAGAGAGCAGGAGAGGCCCAGGCTTCATTCCCGGCCTCCTCGCTGAGTCTAACCCAGTGTGAGTCTGATTCTCACCCCCACAGGGAGCAGGAGAGGCCCAGGCTTCATACCCGGCCACCTCGCTGAGTCTAACCCAGTGTGAGTCTGATGCTCACCCCCACAGGGAGCAGGAGAGGCCCAGGTTTCGTTCCCGGCCTCCTCGCTGAGTCTAACCAGTGTGAGTCTGATTCTCACCCCCACAGGGAGCAGGAGAGGCCCAGGCTTCATTCCCGGCCTCCTCACTGAGTTGTTTCGTCTCTCCCTGTTGAGACTGATTCTCACCCCCGCACGGAGCAGGAGATGCTTCATCCTCAGCCTCTACCTGTTGAATTGGGCCAGGGCTGGACAATGCTGGGGTTGACACTATTCGCATTCAGGCAGGGTTTAAAATCCATACCAAAAACTACTGGTGAATTTTTCACAATGATCACGTCCTAGTCAATTGTCGCACCTCTGAATGTCTGAGTTCTAACTCCAAGAATGGCTCCAGTTCAGATACTGGACCGTGAGAATGGCTGGGGACAGGATCCTGGGATGCTTTATAAGAATGGGATGGAGGGTGGGTGTCGGAGGGTGGAGGAGGCGATTTAAAGCAGTCAAAACTCACAACTTATCTCGTGGAGTCAGAACATTATCACCTCTCTACCGGCCGACTCAAAGACTTGCAGTCTGATTCAAATCACTCGACCAAGACTCCCAGGATCAGTCTCCCCATTGGCTGCCCTAGAAATATGGACAAAAGATGTCCCTGTGTAGGACAGACAGTCAAAATAAGATTCAATCCCTTTAAAATATGGGACAGTTGTTCACCCTGACTGGACAGTCAGTGTTATCTGCACAGCCCAAACTTAACCGGATGAGCAGTGGTAGTGGGGTTAAAGGTGTGGAGAACATTGTCCAGGGGACCACTGACCATCTCGTTCTGCTTCCTTTCCAGATGTTTCTCGACGTGGCCCAAAAGGTTGGAGAGGTTCTCAACTTGGATCCCATTCAGGTATTGGGACCTCATTATCTTATTCCCATCAAACCGTCAGGTGATGGGGAGAGAACAGGAGAGGGAGAGTGTGTGAAAGAGATTAAAAAGGATACTTGGATTTGGGTCCCAGGACACCAGAGAGAACTCCCGACATCAACACCACTCCTCCTCACTCATCACCCCAGGCCCTGCTCTTCCAATTATGGCTATGGGGTATTTTACACCGCTTGATAGAGGACAGGGGAGTTCTGTCCAGTGTTCTGACCAATATTGGTCCCTCAATCAACATCATATGAAATGCAGATTATTTGGTCATTATATCGCTGTTTGTGGGAGCTTGCTGTGCGTAAATTTACTGCTGCATTTCCTCCAATGCAGTGATAGTGACTACACTTCAGAAAGTACTTCAGTGGCTGGAAAGCTATGTATATGCAAGACTTTCTCTGTCTCTCTCTCCCTCTCTTTTTTTTCTCTCTCTCTCTCTCTCTCATGATCTCACGAGGTGTGGTCTAAAACCTCAGGGATATTTCAGCATTGTACTTTTGTCTTGCGGTCGGATTGAAGTGAACACGACCTTTCTGTCCTCTACTGTACACCGTTGCCTGAGGTCAGCCACCATGTCATGGCGTTGAAAGGTCTGAACTGGCGGCAAAGAAGCGCATGGAGAGCCTGCAGTTGTGTGGCCAAGGGAAAGATAAATTCCAAAAAGTGCAGGGACAGAGGGAACTGGGGGGCACATGTGAATTGAATTTTGAAGGTAACAGGTCACACAGAGAGTGGTTAGCAAAGCATGTGAGATCTCGGACTTCATAACAGGAGCATTGAGCTGGATCCTTTTCTCCCAATCGAGTCGGAAATCAGGTCAGAAACCTGGAATTGTGATTTATTTTGACTATAAAAATAAATTCCCTCTGCCTTCCCATCCTGCATTGTTTGTGGACTTTTCACTGGTTGGGAAGGGCTTGGGCGCAAGGCCTACTGAAGACAAGGCCACCATTGTTACTGAAGACAAGGTGACCATTGTTACTGAAGACAAGGCCACCATTGTTACTGAAGACAAGGTGACCATTGTTACTGAAGACAAGGCCACCATTGTTACTGAAGACAAGGTCACCATTGTAACTGAAGACAAGGTCACCATTGTAACTGAAGACAAGGTCACCATTGTAACTGAAGACAAGGTCACCATTGTAACTGAAGACAAGGCCACCATTGTTACTGAAGTCAAGGTGACCGTTGTTAATGATGACAAGGCCACCATTGTTACTGAAGACAAGGCCACCATTGTGACTGAAGACAAGGTGACCATTGTTACTGAAGACAAGGCGACCGTTGTTAGTGAAGACAAGGCGACCATTGTTACTGAAGACAAGGCCACCATTGTTACTGAAGACAAGGCGACCATTGTTACTGAAGACAAGGCGACCATTGTTACTGAAGACAAGGCGACCATTGTTACTGAAGACAAGGCCACCGTTGTTACTGAAGACAAGGCCACCGTTGTTACTGAAGACAAGGCCACCATTGTTACTGAAGACAAGGTCACCATTGTTACTGAAGACAAGGGTACCACTGTTACTGAAGACAAGGCGACCGTTGTTAGTGAAGACAAGGCGACCATTGTTATTGAAGACAAGGTCACCATTGTAACTGAAGACAAGGGTACCACTGTTACTGAAGACAAGGGTACCACTGTTACTGAAGACAAGGGTACCACTGTTACTGAAGACAAGGTGACCATTGTTACTGACGACAAGGTGACCATTGTTACTGAAGACAAGGCGACCATTGTTACTGAAGACAAGGTGACCATTGTTACTGAAGACAAGGTCACCATTGTTACTGAAGACAAGGTGACCACTGTTACTGAAGACAAGGTGACCATTGTTACTGAAGACAAGGCGACCATTGTTACTGAAGACAAGGTCACCATTGTTACTGAAGACAAGGTGACCACTGTTACTGAAGACAGGCCACCATTGTTACTGAAGACAAGGTCACCATTGTTACTGAAGACAAGGGTCACCATTGTTACTGAGACAAGGTGACCATTGTTACTGAAGACAAGGTGACCATTGTTACTGAAGACAAGGCCTCCATTGTAACTGAAGACAAGGTCACCATTGTAACTGAAGACAAGGTCACCATTGTAACTGAAGACAAGGTCACCATTGTAACTGAAGACAAGGTGACCATTGTTACTGAAGACAAGGTCACCATTGTTACTGAAGACAAGGTGACCATTGTTACTGAAGACAAGGCCTCCATTGTGAGGATCATAGGAAATTTGGATTTCCTCCCCCACATTATTTTCATTGCTGGTGTGAGGCTTATGAGTCAAGAAAGAAATACAGCTTGGAAATTTGTGACTACTGGGAGAAGCCTGCTGGGGATTCGGGCACATTCGGACAGGTAAGTGTTAAATGTTTAAACTTTCAGAAGTCACTATTAGATGTTTTAGATTTGTTTTTACTGCCGTGATTGATCATGGGGCTCAGTACTGAAAAGATAAGTTGACCATTACATTGAGCAGCATTGTGTAAGTGTACCCTTTCCCAATGGAGAAGTGCCATAACACATTCAAAGCTGTTGAGAAGTATGCTATTAAAAGGTTATAAAGCAATCTGCCCTGCTCCATTCATTGACAGACAATCTGTTTTGAAACATGAAGTTAGGATCTATCAAGCCAGGTTCCACCCTGGGATCAGACTTGTCCCTGTGATAGCATCAGGCTGCGATCATAACGTTTTGAGGATAATTAGCTGCTCACAAAGGCACCTAATTCTCAATGGCTCCTTCCATTGGGAACATGAACTGCACTGTATAGTTTGACGGCACCACTTCCAACAGTTTTAGAGTGAAGAATTGAGTGAAACAGGTCTGCCTCCTGGCCCCGACTCTTTTTGGTATCTTCTCCAAGATCCTGACCTTAGCCTTTCCTACAGATATGGAAAGAATTTACCTGCACCTAGTTCAGGCAGCAAGGTCCACAATCTGTCCAGATTGGAAGTGAAGACAAAAAGGCAGCACACCTTGATCAGAGAGCTCCTCCACACTGATAATGCTGCACTAGTCACTCACATGAAAACTCAGCTGCAAAGACTCAGGTTGTCTCTCCATGTCTGCAACTTATTCTCCCTTACCATAAGAATGAAGAAAACTATGGCTATTGGACAAGGTATCACATCTGTCCTTGTTTACACCCTGTTGGAAATGGTTAGCAAATTCTACAAGCTTCGGTCCACAGTGACAGACAACCTGCCCCTTTATCCAGGGCTCCAGACACACAAAGAGAAAGCAGCTACCACTTTTGCCTGACTCATGAAATGTGCAATGGAGTAACATCAAGCTGACTCTTCAGAAGAAGATGTGGGTTTATGAGGCCTGTGTTCTAAGCACCTTGCTGTGTGGCTGTGAAACGTGGACAAGACACCTGCTGTCAAGAAAGGAAGCTCAATAACTTTAATATTCGCTGTTTTGCGATGCATTCTGGCATCTCGTGGAAGGACAAAGTCACGAACGCAGCAAAGCTCACCAAGATCATCATTAATCAAGCAGAAGCAACTTCGCTGGCTCTGGCACAGTCACAGGCTGGAAGACAGTTGCATACTCAAGAATGTACTGTAGGTCCAAACATTGACTTTCACACACGGAAGAGACCAGGGGATGAAGAGGAAACTGGTGACATCAGCGGTGGGTGGCCGTTGCAACACCATGTAAACTAATGGCCTGAGCGGATATACAGGTGTTGGTTCAATATCTCAACCAAAAGTCGGGAGCTCCAGCAATGTAGCACTCTCTCAATACCCCTGGTCAGTGCGGTGTTCCCTCAGTACTGACTCTTCGACAGTGCGTCGCTCTCTCAGTACTGACCCCTGGTCAGTGCGGTGTTCTCTCAGTACTGACCCTCCGACAGTGCGGTGTTCCCTCAGTACTGACCCTTCGTAAGTGCGATGTTCTCTCAGTACTGACCCTCCGACAGTGCGGCGCTCCCTCAGTACTGACCCCCCGACAGTGCGGCGCTCCCTCAGTACTGACCCCCCGACAGTGCGGCATTCCCTCAGTACTGACCCTCCGGCAGTGCGGCATTCCCTCAGTACTGACCCTCCGACCAGTGCGGTGTTCCCTCAGTACTGACCCTCCGACAGTGCGGTGTTCCCTCAGTACTGACCCCCCGACAGTGCGGCGCTCCCTCAGTACTGACCCCCCGACAGTGCGGCTCTCCCTCAGTACTGACCCTCCGACAGTGCGGCGTTCCCTCAGTACTGACCCTCCGACAGTGCGGTGTTCCCTCAGCACTGACCCTCCGACAGTGCGGTGTTCCCTCAGTACTGGCCCTCCGACAGTGCGGCTCTCCCCCAGTACTGACCCTCCGACAGTGCGGTGTTGCCTCAGTACTGACCCTCCGACAGTGCGGTGTTCCTTCAGTACTGACCCCTCCGACAGTGCGGTGTTCCTCAGTACTGACCCCTGCGACAGTGTGGCACTCCCTCAGTACTGACCCTGCGACAGTGTGGCTCTCCCTCAGTACTGACCCTGCGACAGTGCGGCTCTCCCTCAGTACTGACCCTGCGACAGTGCGGCTCTCCCTCAGTACTGACCCTCGACAGTGCGGCCCTCTCTCAGTACTCATTCTACAGCCCTTTCCCTGCATTTGGGGCTGATGGAATTGATATTTTAAGTTTAGGCATGTCACCAGTGAGAGCTGATGGCCTGTGAGAAGTTGTGGATGTTGTCCATTGTGCACCTTTGATACTTTGCTGGTATGGTGGGTGGAGATGACATGTGATGTTGTATTCACTGACTGTGACTAAGCGTGTGCATTAATTTATAAAATTGTTTGGCTGCTGACAGGCCCTCTAATTCAGTCTCTGAGAATTGAACTCCCTGCTGTCTAATCCAATTCCTCCTGCGGGTTGTCCTTTTGGCCTGCTGCTCCATCCTCCACTGCTAAAATATGGCTTCTCCGTTCCTGTCCATCACTATCACCAACACCACTAGTTCCACCTCCTGTCAAAATGGAATTCCTTCTCTCCTCCTCTCTGGCTCTCGCTCTCTCAATTTCTTTCTTCTCTCTATCTCTCTCTCTTTCCCTCTCTTTCTCTCTTCTCTCTATCCCTCTCTCTTCTCTCTATCTCTCTTCTCCCCACTCTCTCTGCACTGGTGTTCCATTTGGCACATTATCTAATTCCAGGAACATTATCTTGCAAATCTTCCTCTTAAGAGGGAGTAGGCTGGCTACACCAATGCTCTCTGTGAATAAAGCAGAAAATCTTGAAAAATCTGGCAGGAAGAATAAAAAAGCAAAGTGAACAAGTTCACATTCTCCCACACTAAACTCCATTTGGCCAGACCTTTGCCCACTCGCTCAACTATCTATATCTGTCTGCAACCTCCTCATGTCCTCCTCACAACATACTTTCCTACCTCTCTTTTGCGTCACCCTGCAAATTCAGCTACCACGCCTTCACTCCCCCTCATCTAAGTGTTAAGCTACTGGCAGCTTAACATGGAACATACAGCTCAGTAACAGACATTTGGCCCACCTCATCTATGTTCGTGTTTCTGTTCTACAGAAGCCTCTCCGATCCTGCTTGATTACACTATCAGGGTAACCTTCAGCTTCTTTATTCCTCAAGTGTTTTATCAAGCTCCTTGAATGTGTCTATACCAGAATCACATAATGGTTGCAGCACAGAAGGAAGCAATTCAGCATATCACCTCTGTTAGTTCTCTGCAACAGCAACTCAGCCAGTTCACTCCTCCACCTCTTCCCTATAGCCCTGTTAAAATCTTCTCTCTTCAGATAATCATCCCATTCACTTTGAATCCATTTCCACCACACGCTCAGGCGGTGCAGTCCAGATCCAAGCCACTTGATACATAAAGTGGTTTTCCCTCATGTCACCTTTGGCTCTTTTGTTAATCACATTCGGTTTCTCAGATCTTCTGCGAATGGGAACAGTTTCTCCCCATTTACTCATGTCCAGACCCCTCATAATTTTGAACGCATCTGACAATTCTCTCTTGACCTTCTCCTCTCCGAGGAGAACAATCCCAACTTCACCTATCTATCCACGTCACTGAAGTCTCTCATCGTCAGAACCATTCTTCTAAATCTTTTCTGCACACTTTCCAAAACCTTCAGATCCTTCCCATTGAGGCTGAGCCAGTGTTTGATGAAGGTTCAGAACTAACTTGCTGTTGTGCTCTGTGCCCTCTTTATAAACCTAGGATTCAGTAAAATTTATCTACTGCTTTCTCAACCTGTCCTGCCACCTTCAATGATTTATTCACATATACAGCCAGGTCCCTCTGCTCCTGCACTTCTTTAGAATTGTACCCTTTATTTTATATCCCTCCCCTTTGTATCACTTCACGCTTCCTATAATTAAATAAATTTCATCTGCTGGCACGCCTCTGTCCATTGTACCAGCCTGTCTATGTCCCCTTGAAGTCTAATCACAATCATCCTCACAGGTTAACAATACTTCCAAGACTGCATCATCTACAAATTTTGAAATTGTGCCCTGTGCACCCAGGTCTAGGTTATTAATATGGATAGACCAGAGGCTAGGAATCCTGCGGAGAGTAACTCACCTCCTGAATCCCAGAGCCTGTCCACCATCTACAAGGCACAAGTCAAGAGTGTGATGGAATACTCCCACTTGCCTGGATGAGCGCAGCTCCCACAACACTCAAGCTCGACACTGTCCAGGACAAAGCAGCCCCACTTGATCGGCACCCCATCCGCAAACATTCACTCCTCCACCACCAACGCACAGTAGCTGCAGTGTGTGTACCATCTACAAGATGCACTGCAGCAACTCACCAAGGCTCCTTTGACAGAACCGCCCAAACCCACGACCTCTACCATCTAGAAGGACAAGAGCAGCAGACCATGGGGAACACCATCACCTGGAAGTTCCCCTCCGAGCCGCTCACCATCCCGACTTGGAAATATATCGGCCATTCCTTCACTGTTGCTGGGTCCAAATCCTGGAACTCCCTCCCTAACAGCGCCGTGGGTGTGTACCTGCATCACACGGACTGCAGCGGCTCAAGAAGGCAGCTCACCACCACCTTCTCAAGGGCAATTAGGGATGGCAATAATTTCTGGCCTTAGCCAGTGATTCCCACGTTCTGTGCATCCTCTTTCCCACGTCAGGTTAATTGATTTTAAAAAAACTCATTCTCTCCGTTCACTGTCAATCATTACAAGCACACACGCACACGATATACACATCACACATACACACATTCACTTACACACACACACACATAACAACACACACACACACACACACACACACGCATATACACACACATACATACACACACAGATACACACACACACATAGACACACACGTACACATACACAACACATATGCACACACACAACACATGCACACACAGACACACACACATATACACACACATACACATACATACACACACACACAGATACACACACACAGATACACACACGCACACACAGATACACACACATACACACACATATACACACATATACCACACATTTACACACACACAAATACACACACGCACACACTGACACACACACAGACACACA
>NW_024470785.1:300000-461787 GCF_017639515.1 Carcharodon carcharias | reverse complement strand
TGTGTGTGCTTGTGAAAGGGAATATATCGGTGTGAGTGTGCTTGTGCTTGATGGTGTGTGTGTTTCTGCATGTATCAGAGAATGTATCTGTGGACGTGTATATGAGAGAGAACGTGTGTGTTGGAGTAAGAAAGAGAGAGAGAGAATGTGTTTGAATTTATGTGTGAGGGAGAATATATCTGAGTGTGACTCTGTGTCTGTGAGGGTATGTGTGTGTGAGAGACAAAAACAACATGTCTGTGTGAGTGTCTGTGTGTGAGAGAGAGAGCGAATGTGTGTGCTTTAGAGTGAAAGAAAATATCTGTGTGAATGTTTGCGTGGGCATGTATGCATGCCTGTGTGAGTATGTGTATGAGAAAGAATAGATATGTGGCAGTGTTTGTGTGTATCTCAGAGAGAGAGAATGTGTGTGTGTGGGAGAATATATTTGTTAGTGTGTTCGTGTGTGTGTGTGTGTGTGTGTGTGAAAGAGAGAGAGAGAGTGACAGATCTGGTGTGAGAGGGAGAGAGAGTTGGGTTGAGAAACAGAGTTCAGGTGAGAGGGAAGGGGAGTTAGGGTGGGGAGAAGAGAGAGTTGGGGTGAGTGGGAGAGGGAGTTGGGGGTGAGAGGGAGAGAGAGTGGGGGTGACAGATCCCAAAATACAGTGATCTTGTGGGTTAACTGAAACCAGCCAGGGAGAGGCTAATGCTCAGTTTTAAATGAATCAAAAATTAATCAGTTATAGATGATAATGTCAGGATTTCATAAACGCACATAATTACACAAAGAGGAACACACGCACACACACACACACACACACACACAGTGACACACGGGCACACTCGCACACAACAGAGAGACACACACACTGTACAATGCACAGTGTGATCATTAAAACATGCACAGGTGCAGTCTCAGTAAAATAATAACATTTTCTGTCCGCTCCCTATGTTTTTTCTAGGAGGAGCGGGGGTTACTGCGTGTATTTTAGGGGTTTGTGTGAAATCAGGGATTTGAAATGGAGTAACATAACCAACAGGAGAAAGAAATCGAGGTTTAAAATTAACCCAAAGATAAAGACTGGTCCTTGCTGAAACTTTTTCTATCCTGGTATTATCATCTCACTGGACAGGATCGGCAAGGTGACCTGACGAGGGATTAACATCTCAATGGACAGTATCAGCAAGGTGTCCTGTCCTGGGGTTATCAACTCAATGGACAGGGCTCCTGGGGGAGAGACTGAGAGACAATCCAAACATGTTCGAGAATCAGTGGGTGGAGTCTGTATACTGCTCACTCAGGATAAATGTGTTTCAGGATATTCCCAAATCAGTCCCAAAGCAACAAACCCCCAGTACACTCTCTCTTTGGAGAGAATGCACACACTCCCCACTCTCGTTCAGAGTGTGTCTGTGTGTGTGTGTGTGTGTGTGTGTGTGTGTGTGTGTGTCTGTGATTTTGTTTGACTCAATCTGTTTAGAACTGTGATTTTTTTGTCTTTGGAAGTTGCTGAGAGATTGACTTGAGAGTGTAAATTCTGCGATCTTGCTGTGCTAATTTGCGTTTTCAAAAAATGTCCTTGCTTTTGTCATTTTAAACATTTCTATCTATTTTTCTCCTGAGAATGTTTCGTTATGAAAACTGGAAGGTGATGATTCATAGAGGGAAAATCTGGTACAAGGACAAGGACAGGAGATTCTTCCAGAGGGGGAGGGACTGTTGCCTTTTCTACAGGCTTCACCCACGTGTGTTGTGTCTTTCTATTAACCTGCTCGAGGTTTAATTTTCATCTCTGAGGGACAGAGAGTGAGAGACAGAGGCAGAGAGAGATCGAGGGAGTCAGAGATGTGGTTGAGTTAGGAAGAGATAAACAGACGGAAACAGAGGGGGACGGAGCGGTCGCTCAATCTGTTTTCGTCTCTGGTTTATAACTGGGATGATTTCCTATTTGGATGTTGCTGAGAGATTGCATAA
This sequence comes from Carcharodon carcharias, assembly GCF_017639515.1. Taxonomy (NCBI): domain Eukaryota; kingdom Metazoa; phylum Chordata; class Chondrichthyes; order Lamniformes; family Lamnidae; genus Carcharodon; species Carcharodon carcharias. Next base: position 459,833 of record NW_024470785.1, on the reverse strand, counting down.
CTGTAAAGCTTGGTTTGGTGGTGGTGGAATCCTGGCTCTTACTTAGTTACTTGGTTTAGAAATGTTCTTGCTTTGTGTTTTGACCAATTCTTTTCTCTCTCTCTTTTCCCCAGGAATTTGGAGTTTGAAGACTGCAATGTAACTACGAATTAATGGGCAGGAGCTGTTCCCCAGCTTGGATGGATGGACTCAGGCCTGTTCCACACGCCCCACCTACCCACATGAGTCGTGACTCTTTATGACCCCGTGGTTTAATTTTAATCTCGGAGGGACCCTAGTTTTTGGGTCATCGATGAAGCCGTTTCTGTTAGATGATGGGATGCTGGATTTTGAAACCCTGAGGTTAACATATCCGGGCCTCACGATTAGTCACAAACAGGTAAACCCTTTAGTGTGTGACAAAGAGAAGATTAAAAACCTGAAATTTGAAGCTGTTTAAAAGCTTGTTATAATTCCAAAATAATCAGGAGGGGAGACAGTGCGATGAAATGGAATCCGTTCCATCAGATTCACAGGGGTCAAGGCTGTTCAGTTCAGTGCGATTCTGACTTTAGTTTTACCTGTGTGATTTTCTGTGTCTTTCTCCCTCCAGCTTCTCTCTCTCTCTCTCTCTCTGTGTCTCTCTCTCTATCCAGCTGTCTTTGCGCCCAGTTTAACCATTAACCAATAATAACTGCCCTGAAACAGCAATGTGAGTTTTCATTATTTTGAATGGGGAGACAGGATCATTTCATCCCTCATTTCAATGGAGGGTACATGAGAGAGGGGGGAGGAAAAAATGATGGACAGAGAGAACGAGTGAGAAAGAGGGATGTTGAAAGAGGATGGAGGGAGATGGATCTAGATAGGAACATTCATCTTTACCCTAAGTGAGAGAGACGGGAACTGAGAGAGAAATGGGAGGGAGTGATTGAAACAAAGAGAGGGAAGCCGAGGGGAGTGAGGTGCAAAAACAGGAGGGGGTTTGGAAGGGGTATGTGAAAGAGGGACATGGTCTGAGAGGCTCCAGAGTGTAGTCACTGGCTACCTCCAGTCACACCTTCTGACATGTAAAAATAAATCCTGGGACGGTGATCTTATAAAGTGTCCCAAAGGAAGGAGCAGCCCCTTCCCAAACAGAAAGAGGGAGCTTAGCACCTTCGGAAGACTGATGGTGGTCAGGGGGAAGCGCTTTACATCAGTTTATGCCCCTTCTGTTTGTAGATTTCTCTCTCTCTCTCCATCCTCCTGAATGGAGGGGCAGAAATAGTGTTGGGAACCGAGAGGGAGAGGGAGCAAAACAAGAAGGGTTGAGGGTGTGGGGAGGGGGTGAAGAGACACACGATCAGTGGGGGAGGCGGGGGGTGTCCCTTATATAGTCACTGCTTGGCTCCCACTCACACCCTCTATCAAAGTGTGAGTTCCAGAGACAAATTCCAGCTCGGTGATCTGTTTAAAAAGCTTCCTCAGTTACAAGAGGGAGCTTAATCCTTCTGGGGTCTGAAGGGATGTCTCCAGACATGGGGAATCAGACTCTCATGGTGGGTAGGTGGGGGAACCAGTGGGGTGGGGAACGGGGTTTGCTGTTGGTGTGAGAATTTGGGGGTGGGGTGAGGATGGGTAGGTGGTGTGAAGGAATATTTCCCATCTTGAAATGTTCACAATGATACTGCTGTGTTCTTGCTGTGCGCACAGTGGCCTGTGTCCTTTTCCCACATGAGGGAATGAGAAAGGAGAGGTCAGTGGAAAGAGGGTGAGAGATAACAAAATAGAGCGGAGTTGGAATGGGTGGGGCTGTTAAAAGACACAGTGTCTGAGGGTCCGGAGGGGAGAGACGGGGTTCCTCGTGTGCAGTCACTGTCCAGCTCCCAGTCACTGAATTCCAGAAAGTGGGATTTGACGGCAACTGAAATCCCGAGGCTGTGATTTCAAAATGTCTCCCAAGAGAATCCAGCAGCTTCCCGGTTGAGTTTCTGCCCTTTCAGAGGGCAGGGCGGGGGTGGGGGGCACTGAGGGGTTGGCCTCAGACTGGGCAATTCATACTGAGCGGGGGAGTGGGGCGGGGTGCGTAGAGAGGTTTTCACATCAGGTGTGGAGTGGAGATAGAGAAAGTGTGGGATCCTGCTGTGTAAGTAAAAACAAGAGGCTGCCAGCCTTTCCTGAACCACACAAGTGACCACAATTCAGAAACTGGGTTGTTGAAGGGTGAAGCAGTGGGGGAGAGAGAACGATAGAGAGAGATGCAGCCTGGAATGAAAATCCTGAGCTTGTGAAAAGGCTGGTTCGCATTGCAGAGCCATGCCTGTGTGTGTTAAACAGGCAGGGCCATGACATTTGCAGGGTTTAATGGAAGGGGCAGCAGCTATTTGAATTCAGTTTAATGTAGATTCGAGGTGGGGGGTTGGTGTTGTGGTGGGGCTGGTGGCGAGGAGAGCAGCTCAAAGTCTCTGTCTCTCCAGCTCTCTCTCTCTCTCTCTCTACAGCCATTTCTGTCCATATTTCGCCGTTGACTAAAATGTGAAAAATACACCAATGTGATTTGTCATTAATTTAATTGGTGTGGGGAAGGGTGTTGGGGGGAGAGAGGGGGTGTGAGGCCTATTTCCCACTCACTTCCCTGCAATCCTCAGCCAAAACATTTTAACTGGCCACGAGCAGGTGGGTTGTGGGATCTTGCTGTGCGTACATGATCTGCGCCCCCTCCGCCCTCCTCCAAACCCTGTTCCTTGCACTCCAACATGACTGCACTTTAAAAATATAACTTTGAGGGAAAGGATGAGGGTGTGGCGGGGGTGGAGGTGTGGGGTTCTGGCAGTTCTGGGGGCAGAGGCAGATGTTCAGTTCGGCCGGCCCAGCCAGCTGTTGAGGACCTATTAGCACCTGTTAAAAAATATTTAAAGTAATAAACTGAGCTGCCGGTTCAACGTTAATGTGTGTGGCAGGCGAAAAGACCGGGCAGCCTTCTCATTGTTAATGAACCTCCTTCGCGATTGGATGAGGTTTCAAGAAATGTTTAAAAATTGAACAAAACATGTTATAAAAAAATCATTGACATGTCCCAGCTCATGTGACACTGTCACATGAGAGGATATGTCTATTTTTATTTTATTTTCTTTAGTTAGACTTTTTAAACTCATGGATATTGCACATTGGGTTGATCTCTCTCGCTAGCTAGTGAATTAATTGAATTTGTCCTCTTTGTACACACTGAGTTGCTCTCTCCCTAAATTATTAATAATATTTCTGCTCTATTTTCACAAAGTGTTGCTCTCTCTCTCTTTCTCCAATTAATTAATTACATTCCTCCACTAATTGAACACTCGGTTGCTCTCTCTCTCCAATTTATCATTTACCTTCCCTGTCCATTCGCACACTGGGTTTCTCTCGCTAGTTCCTTAATTATATTTGCTAACTATTTGCACACTGGGTTGCTCCCGCTAGTATACTAATTACATTCCCTGCCTATTTGCACACTGTGTTTCTCTCGCTGGTGTCTTTATTAAATTCCCTGCTTATTTGCACACTGGGTTGCTCTCGCTATTTTATTTAATACATTCACTGCCTGTTTGCACACTGAGTTGCTCTCGCTCGTTTATTAATTATATTCCCTGCCTATCTACACACTGGGTTGCTCTCGCTAGTCTAGTAATTAATTACATCCCCTACCTTTTTGCACACTGGTTTGATCTCAGTAGTGTATTAATTACATTGCCTGCCTATTCACACACTGAGTTGCTCTCGCTAGTCTAGTAATTGCATTCCCTGCCTATGTACACTTGTTTTCTCACAGTCGTTTATTAATTACATTCCCTGCCTATTTGCACACTGGTTTGCTCTCAGTAGTTTATTAATTACATTCCCTGTCTATTTGCACACTGGGTTTCTCTCGCTAGTTTATGAATTACATTCCCTGCCTATTCACACACTGAGTTGCAGTCGCTAGTTTATTAATTGCATTCCCTGCCTATGCACACATTGGGTTTCTCTCGCTAGTTTAGTAATTACATCTCCTGCCTTTACATACTGGGTAGCTCTGGCTGGTTTATTAAATACATTTCCTGCATATAACACACTGGGTTGCTCTCGTTATTTTATTATTCACATTCCCTGCCTATTTGTGCACTGGATTGCTCTCGCTGGTTAATTAAGTCCATTCCGTGCCTATTCACACACGGGGTTCGTCCCGGTAGGACATTAATTACATCCCCTGCTTATTAGCACACTGCGTGGCTCTTGCTAGTTCATTATTTCCATTCCTACTGTATTTGTGCACAGACATGAAAGGTTGGCCAGGTGGATAACAGTGAGGTTGAGTGTCTTGGGCTACAGGAAGATAGAACCTTCTGTGCACGTTCGGAAATGCGGGGGCTGGGGTGCTTTATCGACCCTGTTATTCACATTTTTGTTTGACGTTGTAAGTTTTCTTTAAATGTTGTCTTTCGTTTTGCCATAGCGCCTGCCTTTTATTTTATCTCTCATTGTGCTAATTTAGATGATTTTTCTGGCTTTAAAAGAGCGACAGGAAGATATACAGTGGATGGTGAAATGGGCAGAGAAGTGTCAGATGGAATTAAACCCTGAAAGGTACGAGGTGATACACTTTGAAAGGAGTAATTTGAGAAGGAAGTATTCAATGAACGGCATGATACCAGAAAGTTCCGAGGAACTAAGAGGCCTTGTTGCATATGTCCATAGACCTCTGAAGGTGGAGGTGCACGGTAGTGCAGTGGTGAAAAGGCATTTGGGACACTTGCCTTAATCAATCTAGGCTTATATTACAAATGTACCGAGGTCATGTTGGAGTTGTATAGAACCTTGGTCAGGCCACAGCGTTTGCACTACTGTTTGCAGATCCGGTCGCCAGATTATAGGGATGATGTGATTGCACTGGAGGGGCTGCAGATCAGTTTCACCAGGGTGTTGCCTGGGACGAAACATTTAAGTTATGAAGAGAGGTTTGATAGCTTTGGGTTGTTTTCGATGGAGCAGTGAAGACTGGGGCGACCTGATCAAGGTGTACGAGATTATGAGGGGCATGGACAGGGTGGATAGGGAGCAGCTGTTCCCCCTTTTTGAAGGGTCAGTCACGAGGGGGCATAAGTTCAAGGTGAGGGGGCAGGAGGTTAAGGAGAGATGTGAGGAAAAACATTTTTACCCTTTTAAAATTACCTGGATGAGCACTTGGTACGTCATAACATTCAAGGCGTTGGCCAAGTGCTGTTAAGTGGGATTCGGTAGTAAGTTCTGGTGTTTCTCACGTGTCGGTGCAGACTCGGTGGGCCAAAGGGCCTCTTCTGCACTGTGCGACTCCCTGATACAGTAAAGGTGTGCCTGTAATTCTGAGAGAATCCAGCCCAGGTATGCAAAGTGAATGTAAGTGGGGAAACGAGAGCTACATTGCAGATTGCTATATTATCTCTGTTTTTTAACCCTATACCAGGGTAATTGGCGCCTGTGGCTCCTTTGCTGTGCCCAGCCCTTGTTAAACTGAGATACTTTGTAATTGATGTGTTAACCTGTTCCTACCTCTGCAGGCGGAATTCCAGTGACCCAGTAGTTACTGCAGCAATAGCGGCTGCCTTTCCCACATTCCCCCGCGGCTGAGAAAGTGCTCTATCAGTTACACGGACTGCACTCTGGGAGGGAGTGCCCAGTGCACATGCGCAGCTCCGCTCTGCAACCGCGCCAACTGCTTTTTATTTATTATCGTTACTAATCATTTCAGAGTAAAAAACAGAGAGTTTCAACTCTGCTTGTTTTATTCTTCTAATTAATTAGTAGGTTGACTAGAGTGAGATAGAAATTAACCCTCTCTGCTCTCTGTCTTCTGTGTCTCTGTGTTTGTGAATGTTTGTGAGTGCGGAAGAATGTGGGTGAGTGCATTTCATTATGAGAATGTATGTGTGTGAGAGCGATTGTATGTGTATGTGTGTGCGAGAGAGTGATTGGTATTATAAAGCAACAACATGTTTCAGAATAATAACCACAAGGACTTTCAACTTTGCTTGTGTTATTCATCTAATAAACTACTGACTAGATTGAGATTGATATTAACCATATGTGCTGCCTCTCTGTTCCGCTGTATATGGATGTCCATACAAGCGTGTGACTGCCTGTATGTCTTTGTGTGTCTGTGCGTGTGTGTGTGTGTGTGTGTGACTGAGTGCATGTTCATGAATTTGGGTGAGTGTATGTTCGTGTCTGTGTCTGCTTCTGTACGTGAGTGTGTGCGTGTTTGTCTACGTGTGTTGTGTTTGTGTGTTTGTGTGTGTGTGTGATTGTCATTGTAAAGCAGAAACACATTTCACCTTTGGAACAGAATCGCTTTACCCACCTTGTGCTATGTTGATATTAGCAGGTTCCAGAAATAATTGAGATATCATTTAGTCTCTGTGTGTCTACTGTGAGTTGGAGAAGGGTCACTACTTTCACCAGTGCAAACACAGATTTATAAAAGGAAAACTTTCCTTGACATTTCTGTTGGAGATTTTTTGATGTTTCCGGCTGGTAGGGTAAATAAGAGGCAAGAGTGGAGTTCGTACATTTGGACTCCAAGTGAGCAGGTCACTGTCTGTAATACTGTGTCGGACAGGAGTGCAGACCAAGAGCTGCAAAATGCGAATTGATTGCAGTGCTCTTCATTTCTCGGCCAGCGTGGACACAGTGTGAATAAAGGATGTAAAGATGTGAAAAGAAATTATCTCCATTTATTGTTTGTGTTTTCAGTGTTTTCTTTTCTTGGACAAAAAATCTTTGTGTGAAACCGACATAGATCTCCTGGAAATATATGTAATAAAAATCTTTACAAAATCAATGTGTCGTTTTAAACTTTGGCAATGTATTGCAGAGGATTTACAGAGAACAGCATTCGTTATCTATTCCCATTCTGAACGGGATAAGGGCCAGGTAACTGAATAAAATCTGCACATTGCTGCCTGAATTTACCCCCAAATTCCATCTCCAACCAATATCTCAAATGGGGAAGGAGGAGAGAGTTCATCCACAGGGTCAGGTGTTAAAAGAGCAAATGCACCACTTCAATGAACTGGGCACCGCTGCTGCAAACTTCAATCCCTTACAGTATTGCTCAATAGTGACACCTCTTCAATCACTTTCGAGATGCAGCCATGCAGTAAACGGACTTCTCTGAGACAGGCAATGTGCAGCACCAGTAGTGGCAGTCAGCTGCCAGCAGAGGGGGGAGTTGTATCACTTTAATCACAAGACAATGAAACGGGTTTGAGAAGAGGCTTTGGCCCTTTTTAAACCCATGCCTTGACCAAACAATCAAAAGAGGCAACACGCTGACAAAAGATGCGACTCCAGGCTGAGGCAGTCATTGTCGAATTGCGATGGAAGCCTTTTATACCCCATGTGAAGTGGCATTGAGGTCTGAAAACATATTCATACAACATCGACGGAGAAAAACCTCACTGCTGAGGTTCATATTGGAATTGATCAGTCTGATAGGAGGAAATCAGTTTGAATTAAATTATTGAGCTCGGAAATAGTGATCCAGCTTGTTGTTGGGTGTTGTCTCCACAGGAATCACTTTGTGTTTTGCTGTGGAGTGAGGCTTTGTTCTGGGTGTGAGGGAAGACACTTTCTGATTGGTATGGGTAGTGGTACATTGGTACTTTGTGTATGGGTAGCGGTACATTGGTACTTTGTGTATGGGTGGTGGTACATTGGTACTTTGCGTATGGGTAGCGGTACATTGGTACTTTGCGTATGGGTAGCGGTACATTGGTACTTTGTGTATGGGTAGCGGTACATTGGTACTTTGCATATGGGTAGCGGTACATTGGTACTTTGTGTGAAATGCTGATATATGGGCTTTTCGAACAGGGGTCCTGATTAGAATAATTCGACCCCACAATTTCCCAAAACCTATCATCTAATTCAGGCGGTAGCCAGAGTCTTTTCCCAGTTCACAGTAAGTCTCTGACAGTGGTTGAGGATAGACCTTCCTGTGTCAGTCAATGTCTTATTTTTAACCTCTTTTACTGGACCTGCTGTGGAGAGTTGGGTAGGGCAGAGTCTGAGGAGTGAGCGTGTTATTGTTGTGACATCATCCAATCCAGATCAGTATTGAATGAGTTTTAGAATCCTAGCAAAGACTGGGTCACTGCATACAACCTGTGTTTGTGCAGCAGCTCAGAAGCTGCAGCATGAAGCCTAGTTCCCGAACATCAAGAGATCGATTTACAGAGCTTTATGCCAAAGCTACCAATCGCCACCAAATGGAAAACATCGTGAAGACAGCCCATAACAGAATGAAATTGGCAAAGGTAACGAGCAGTGAAATGCTGCAATTCCATCAAATTTTAATATCTGGGTCTCTGAGGCTCTCCCCATGGCTCTGAGCCCAGAGTCTCCTGCGAGCTCCGCTACCCACTAAAATATACCTGACCATTAAAACATTGAGCACTAGAATCAGGAAAGGTGGGACACCTGGCGTCACAATGTAATGAAGAAACTCGATTACTGCCCATGTCCGTGAATTCTGAGCATCCGATGTCACAACAAAAAACCAGGGGAAATTCATGGTCCAATACTGAGCCGATTACATAAAATACCAGAACACATTCTTCAAACAGTTCAACAAACTGACTGTTCCCAGAACCACAGATGCAGATTTCGTGGTGCAATATTTTGCTCTCAACTAACTGCAACAAATAGCCGCAAGTTGATGGATTGTAAAAGTGACAGAGAACCAGATGGAACATGTATGTGACTGTATAAAGCAGTACACTGTGGATATTACACAAATGAATTAAAAGCAGAAACATAAACTCGATTGTACAACGAATTGAGAGATGCCTCAGTATCACATTGATGATAATGACCCGTGGATCTGTCCCTTGCAGTGGTCAAAAAGTGGTAACTGACACATTTCAAGAGACTACACTTTCCCTGCAAAATGATCATGATCGTCAGTACGTTAAACTGTGAGGAAGGGAGACAAACAGGGAAAAAAAAACTATTCTTCCTGCTGGGACGAGTTACCAGATGAAGAGAATATGGTGCAATTTTCTAAATGCCTTGTTGTACCCAATTATTTCCGCAATTGCTTCAGCCACTGACACCGCTATCATCTCCAGAAGGGTGTTGGTTTTAAGTAATCTTGACTACTCAATGTTTATTAATATCCACGATATTTTAATACATTAGCATAAGTCACACATCAAACTGCGTTAAGAACGTGGCAAAGCTACATTAATAGCGCCGGAACCCAAACAGAGGAGACGAGTGCGACTGGAAGAATTAAGCCAACCCTCAATCCACTGATCAGTTTAAAGCTTTGCAGTTCTGCAGCTTCTAATGTTGGGTCCAATAAAAAAAAAATGATAAACTGACCGGAGGAGGAGGCTCTGCACACATGCACATCCTCAATGATCTAGGTGCACAGCAGGTCAGCACAGAAGACTGAGCTGCAAGATTCGCAACCATATTCAGTCAGAGCGGATGATCCATCCCGGCCTCATCTCCAATTTCTCTGAATCCCAGATGCCAGACTGAAGCCCCATCATTTCTCTTTACTATTAAGTAAAGTGTGAATTCACTTGGTACAGCAAAGGTTCCAGGGGCTGACTACATTTCTGTCAGAGCATTGAGGACTAGTGCCCCAGAATTAGCCACAGCTCCACCCCAGCTGCTGTAGGACAACTAAATGACAGACACGTACTGGGAGAATTGGACAATTGGCGTGGTACGTCCTGTACCCACAAACACACACACATACACACACACACACACACACACACACTCACACAATCTCACACACACACAAACACAAATAAGGGAAAAGCGGGATGGATTTCGGTCATCAGCAATGTGATGGAAGGTGTGACAGGCAGCGAAAACAGGCGCCACTTACACAGGTCCAACCTGGGCACAGAGGCTCACTCTGTATTCAGGTAAAGCCACTGGATGGCAGGCTTCATCACAGCCATGGGCCTAACAGTGGATAAATGCTCAATTCAAGAAATAAGATCGGGGGTGACTGCTCTTGAATTCAGGCCGTGTTAGACCCTGTGTGGGCCAGCAGCCTGGCGAAAGAAAAGATCTTCACTTTGTTTGAGGTTATGTAGGTGAGCTCCAGGAATCCCTGAGTGCACTGTCATAGTCCCAGCGACCTTCAGCTGCTACATCCCTCAATCATATGACAGGAGTCGAGTTGTTCACTGATCTGTGTATTTTTCACAGCATTATTCATCACTCCTGGAAAATTGAATCGTAATGTCTCCATATAGAGCATGCACCAGCAACATTCAGGCTGATGATGATCAGGGGCAACAATATTGAGAGCAACACAAGTGGCGGGAGATGTCTATTTGCAGCACAGGACAATAATATAATGCTGAGGATAGATAGTTACAAGGTATAAGAGTAATGTAGCGAATGATAGCTGTCGGAATCATTACTGAATACAGCGTCTTACCACGAACAAATGTAACATTCAAGAGAGGAGACACTCAATGACAGGAACACGAATAAAATCACGTCTGTTTGACAGAAACACTGCTGGGTGAGAGACTTACCAGGAACTGCAAGAGCAGCGAACAATGGATTTATTGAAGCTCATAGAGGAACATTTCAATCCTCAAACCCAGGGAATGCCACTGGTGAATTGCGGGCCGCCTTGTGGATCTCCTGGTCTGTGTGAGAGCCGGAACTGATGTTCACACCGACTTTGTGGAAAGACATATTGGAATGTATTTCCTCATCAATATCAGAGGGAACCCTTGTGGTGGCAGAGTGAGTGTGTTTCCGGTGGGGACTGAGGCTAATTCCCTGAACAAAGGGATTAGCTTAACCCTGTTCAACAGTCCCCTATTATTTTCCACACCTCACATCTTATGTTTAACTGGATGAGAAAATAATAGCCCCAAACCTCAGAAGACAATTACCCAATACTCATAGGCCATGATGGAATGAGTGACTGATGTGCTCTTCACTGACAGAGACATTTACAGAGACAGAGAGAGGACAAAATAATATTAAGGCGACAGAGCACCTCAGCCACAAAAAATGTCGCCCAGCCCCCAGAAACTGAATCAGCCCCAATAAAATGACGGATCATCTCTAAGTTCATCCATCACCAGTAAGTTGATCCATCAGCTGCCAGGCTGGTCGATTGATGAAAAACTCATCCGACTGCAATGAGATGGTTGCTCAGTTTCTATAACATTAACTGTCCTCGGTAAACTGGTGCCACCTCTAGGAGCTGAGCCAGCCTGAATGGAGTGAAGCAGTTTCCCAGAGAATCCATGTAAAAGGATACGAGGCTTTTCACCATATCAAGGGAATTCTGCTCCTTAGCCTGCACTCGAGAATCCTCCCATCTACCTCATGTAACTATCTAACTTCCTATTACCCACCCCCCCCCCCCAAAAAAAAAAGAAAACCCGCACACTTTCTAAATTGTCAGTGATCGGGGGTCAAAGCGTCAGGTGCAGGCTAGGTTGGCGATGGGATTCACCGGGGTGGAGATAGGCTGAGGGTCTTAGGCTACTCTGTGGGCCAGAGCAGAAAGGCCGAGTAGAGGGTGAAGGGTGAGGCCGAGGATCGTGGGAAACATGTTGAGACACACGATTGAGGGAGCAGTGGTCACACTGGGTCAGGAGAAGCAAGGCCAGCTTGAAGGTCACACGTTAAGAGGGTGACGGATCAGACTCGGTCAGGGTGAGGCTGAAGGACCGGGTTAGGCAGAGCATCAGGGTTTAGACTGAATGTCAGGGTTTCGGCAGAGGGTGAGAGATTAGACAGTGGGTCAGGGGTTATTTGGATGTTGAGGGGTTAAGCAGGGTGTGAGGGGTTCGGCAGATGATCAGGGTTTGGGAAGATGGTCATCGGTTAGGCGGAGAGTCAGGGGTTAGCGGAGGATCAAGGGGATTCCCTGTTGCCTCTTCATCAAGGGAGCAGAGGTCAAATTGGGTCAGGTGAACAGAGGACACTTAAATGTCTCACAGGTTATATGAGAGTGGGGATCAGTGGTCAGAGTACGTTAGGCAGCTGGTTACTCGGCAGATTGTTTGATTTCAATGGGCGGGATTGTTATGGTTAAGGTCCAAGCAGTTAGAAAGACAGAAAGCTTTACAACAGGGAAGCTTTATTTGGAATGGCTGTACATCTGCCTGACACAAGCTTCACAATATAAATTCACACAATAGATAATTACATACCATTCAGATATTTGTTTTCCATCTTCGCTAAGAACCACACATCATAGCGTACGAATTACAAACATGTACATCAGCCAAATCAATATATATAATAAGATTAGTAGAATGTATACATCAAATTATTATCATAACTCTGCTCTAACATTTTGTTGTTTCTCTTATTTCGAGACTTTAACTTTGCAAAAGACGTCTGCTGCTCAATCGCCCATTCATTCAATGTATATGTAATACCATTTTTGAGGTTTATTTTCCTGAACTCATATTTTATTATTTCCCATTTCGATTTGCCAAAGCCAAAATGACATTTTTGTTTGTTAACAATTCAATTCAACTCTGATCAAAACTTTTTTGTACTGCTTCAAGTATGCCATTGACATCTGGTTTTATTTTCACAGAATGGTTTCATACCTGTGCTTGATTTGATCTTTGAACTTTTTATAATGTTTTTGTTTCTCACAAACCCATTTCGACCAGGTCACATCCACCCTTCTTTCAGCAGCCTCAATAATGTTCTCCCAGTGGAATTCAATAGTTCGTCCCAACACATCAACTCTTTTGCATAATCCACATTTGATATAATTGCACTCCTTTACAGGTTATGAAATGCTTTCTGCACACTCTCTACATGCCTGCATTCCAACTGCTCAGTTTAGCATATTGGTAAAGGCAAGCACTTTGGAAGCAATGTCTCTGGTTATTGACCTCGGAGAGTCGTTTTGTGATTTCAGTCCATTTTGTTGACAATTCCTGAAATCCAATTTTGCAAGCAGTTTAGTTGATTTCATTTTGTCCAGTACTGAGGCTGATGTCGCAATACTTTTACTTGGGTCAGGTCTTTGCTCAACTGGGCCAATATTCTGGAAGAAAGTTATATTCACAAGAACAACTTTGGCACAGTGACACTGCGAATCACAAATCTTCCCTTACAATTTCCCCTTCTCTTACTGAAGTTCGACGGTCTCATTACTCTTTTTCCTGACCAAGTTCTAACAGTTCGTTCAGGTTGGTTGTTAATGCTGCAGTCAACCATTAATTCTGATTTACAAACAGTCAATTTCCTTTTTCAAGGCATTTTCCAAGATATTTCATAAAGAATATTGATGCATAAAGTTCATCAAATTTTAACTGAAGATTGATTCTTGTTACCTTTGTTTCTACAAGTATATCACTTAGCCATTTCAAGTCCTCCGTTAAGTGCTTTCCTTTCTCCGACTGCTTTTCAATTTGTCTCATCAATTCTCTTTTCTTCTTTCATTAGCAAAGCCCTCCTGTATACATGAAAATTGTATTCCCACCTCAATCAGGTTTCCCTTCAATCGTTTGTTAGCAGCAATATGCATGTCAATATTGGACACATTAGTTTTATGAAGTTGGCTCAGGTCAGCATAATCAACCAGCTGCTGCAATACAGTTGTTGCCACATCACTATGTCCACTAGCCAAATCATTTCCCAATATTGCAGCCACCCCTTCAAAGTGTATTGAGGAATAATCCCCACCATCACAATCCCCTCTGCAAAATAATTGTAAGGTGACTGGAACATTAGGCACAGTTTCACCAATTCCAATAATGCCACTGATTGATATTTGTCCCTCATAAAACACCTTGGATCTCGAATTGTATCATCAGCCACCATCAATTATTGATCTGCCCCATTAGCTCCCAAAATGTGAGTTGTTTTACTAATGTAGATTCAGGAGCAAAGGGACACGCCTTCATTCAAGGCCAAGCATCTGGAAGCTCTAATTGCCTGACTTGTTATCAAAGAAAAATTGCTGGAATTTCCTGAACCATGCCCCCCTTCCCTGTGCGTTACAAGGAAACAAGCTTCACCCGCCCAACTGCTATAGTTTGAGAACCACTTCCTTTTCGGAAGCAACCTAATCCGAGGCTAGTTTAGGCGTTACCACTGTTGCAAAGTCATGCGTTTTAATCTCCAGCAATCTGCCCGAATATGTACAACTTGAAACGATGCCACCTCAGACACCTTCGAATATCACTGGCACCCGCAGTTATTTCCATTCTGTTCAGAGGACAAATATCTTCTGAATCACCAGCTGCACCTTTTGTCTGGCTACTTCCATTCCCTTTACCTTCCCTTCGTCTATCCTTCCCGGCTTTGTGATGATGATGGAAAGGAAGCGTTTAGATGTATAGAATATCACATAATCATTAGCCACCTCTGCGGTCAGCCTGCCGGATTTAACCTTCTAGTCTTCAACATGGTTCGAAATACAAGGAATTTGAATCTTAAATTCTTCCAGAATAATTGTACCTATTGGTTGCCTCTATCTTCAATGTCCATTTTGCATGTTCAAAATTGTCTTGCCTTACCCTCTCAAACCCAAGATAAGTCACCTCAGGCCGTTTTCTTACATTTCGAATTTCATGCCTGTAAATACCAGGGACTAACTCATGCGGACTCAGATTAGCCTTTAGTACTACATCATAACCCACCAATATCTCTTTTGAAACTGAGGCAGACACCTCACGAGCTATAGCTTTCTTTTATTTGCTTAACCATCTTCTCAAACTAAATGTACAATTGCTCTCATTCCTTCCCTCAGAGATGGGGGGCGGTGGGGTGGGGTGGGGGCTTGTACGCGTTCACAATTCCTTGTATGGGCTTCGGGTTGACAGTTGTCCATCATCAGAACCTTCCTCAGCATATGAGGTGTCTTAATTTAAGGTCCAGCCTTTGTAAACTGGTATTCCCTTTTTCCTTCCTTCTCCCTTTGCCTGGCCGCTCTTTCTTTGTCCCTCTCCCATGCCTTGAATTCCAGTTCCAGCCTCCAGATGCTGTTTCTCTTCACTTTTCATTCCTTTTTTGCCTGTGGCCTTTAGGATTTTAATTATCTGTCTCTTTCTGGTTCCTCTATTCAAGTTTCGTTTTTCATTTGCAACTGACTCTTTGACAATGTAACTGAATCACGTCCTGGAAATCGCAATCCCTGAGTAAGCCCTCCAGTTACAAATGTCGCGCTATCATCTCAAATATGCCTTCACTTCTCATTTTTTTGCGCAATTCTAACTACATCTGATCCTCCAATCCATTCAACTTTTCCTGGTTAATATCTCTGAACCACTCATGGCTACATTATCAATCCTTAAACAAGTCTAAACAACTTCCATAGGCATTCTGGGTTGCAACTGCTCTCCACTAACTCTCAACAAACCCGTTTCTCGTGCCCAACACCTCTGTGCCGCATCATGCTCGTTATGATAAATCGATGAATGGATTCACAGATCGCACCAAACGTCAAAGTTGTCCGATCCCACCAGAAATCCCTCTTAATGCATGATAATCCAGAAGGAGGCCCCACTTTGTTATGATCCCTGCTGATATTAGTACTGGACAGGCTGGAACTCTGCGTGGAATTTGGTTTGTTATGTTCCAACTTGTATTTTGTTTGTCTTTTGTTTAGATCTATTGGGAGTTGCGGGTGAAATGTGTCCCAAGTGCCAGCTGGTGAACTCCTTAAACAAAATAATAAAACGCTTATTAAAACAGAAAAAAGTGAACTGCATTAAAATACTCCTTCACCCACAAATTCACCATCACAGATATATACAGATTCGTCATGATAGCACAAGTTACAAAACCTGTTTCACACTAATTTTTAAAGCGACTGCACATTCCATGCAAACCAATAGGCGATAGATGGTCCGACCCACCACATTCTGAAACCGAATGACAGGTGCTACCATCAGAGATGATTTGGATCTCTCATAAAGAGGCAGTTGTCTTGCCATGCGACAACATGTCTCACTGATTCCATCTTTCACACGAAGGTTTCTAATCTCCACTCTCCACAGAACCAATTTGGAATCTTCTCCCTAACAGATGCTTTCTCTCGGGCGCCTTCAACCACGTTCCAGCTCCATGGTTTTGAACTCTCCTTCCGATGTTCCACTGCCATTATCCACGAGTATTTCCAAGCTGTCTTGCAAGCACTCTCTCACTGAAATAGCCGACAACATTATGTGTTTGCTCCATATGGCCATAGTACAGATTTCTTGTATGTAAAAACCTCCTGGCTTCTTTCATGCCTTTATGGTTTTAAATCTGCTGCTTCATATTACTCCCTTTAGGCTTGCAGCTTGGAGCATTCCTCTCTGCTTCTCTCTATTACTTCCACAGAACAGGACACTTTTCCAGACTTCTGTTCTTCCGTTTACTAGAAAGTCTTCTTGTGCCTTCTCTTTTCAGCTTTACCCCTTGGCCTTGGGACATTTCGGTTGTTTTGGGAAACTGCTTCCTCTCCCAGCAGACAGCTGGCAACTTGGTATCACCTTTGAGATCCAAAGCTCACTTAGCATCCACTGCAACTTTAATGTTAGTGCAACTCATTTCTGTTTATTTAACCTTATTCCTAACACAAACAAATACATATACAACTTAAACTATTTCAATTTCCCAACAACACATTCATGCACACATAGACACACTCACAAAAAACACATACACTCACAACACACAGAGTCACCCTGTCACTTTATCTCTCTCTCAGACACTCTCACACATATACAAACACACTTTGGTTCTCTGTCTGTCTGTGTGTCTGTCTCTCTCAGATGCAAACTCACGCACACTCTATCTCTCTGCCTCTGACACTCTATCTCTCTCTCTCTCGGAGTCACATGCACATATGCACAGACCCTCTTTAAAACATAGTCTTCAAAGGCATACTCAGTCTAAAACAGAAACAGGCACATGCACAATCACACAATCCCTCATATAATCGGGCACACATGCACACACACACAGACACAGCCTCTCAGACACAAAAAGCCGCACGCACACACTCCCACACACATACATACACAGACACACGCCAACTCAAGCAAGCACACATTCGCTCAAGGCTTAAACACGTTCACGCACACTATCGCAGGTGCACACACATACATCCATAAAAAAGCACACACTAAAACAAAGTTGTGATGGCAAACAACAAGAGACACGCATACAGATAGGGGCACAAACAGGAGAGCGCAACTGCAAAAACACCAACCACAATATGACTCACATGCACGCAAGGCCAAAGCTGGATGCAGCCAGAGAGGAAAACACACACACAGGCATAGACACCTCCACTCAGACACAATATCAAACATACGCATGCACATATGGAAAGGCACACGCCCAGGCCACAGAAACACTCGATCTCAAGAAAAATTACACAAGCACATTGATAGACAGGCAGACACAAACGCACATACACATTCACAATCAAACATAGACACACAAAAAATTAAACACACACATATGCATTTGGACTCACACCCACACTAACTGTCACAGATACAGAGCCGTGTATACATGCGCACACACACAGGAACAGTTATATCTACAGGGACAAAGTATGAACACATTCATTCAAACACTCATGGAGACACACACACGAAGGCTCAAACACACTGACTCAAAGAGACACACAGAATCACGCACGCAAGCACACACACGCAGACGTACTCAAGCACAAACAGACTTGTACACAGAAACACAGAAAAAAAATGCACAGGCACACACACACACAAGTTCACAACATACTCAAAGACATACAGATTAACATGCGTTTAAGGGCACACACGAACACACAGCCACAACCACACAGGCAGAACATTAAACACGGATGCAAACAAACACGCACAAACTTGTACTCACAAACATACATTAACACACACAGATAAAGGCAAGCACACACACGAACACAGACATGCACACATACACAAATACATGCACACACACCATCACATACTTACACACAAACAATAGCCCACAAACAAATGCACGCACACTCACACGCAAACAAATGGATGCAAACAGACTCGTATACAGGAACACACACTGACACACACACACAAACACACACACACACAAGGACATGCCTATTGGAGACCACGAAACCATATTTCATTATTGAATATTGAAACAACCCAACTGCTTCACTAATGACCATTAGGGAAGGAAACCTGCGGCCCTTACCTGGTCTGGCCTACACGTGACTCATGACCCACAACAATGTGGTGGACTCTTAAATGCTGTCTGAACTATGAGGCAACTAGGGATGGATATCAATTGCTGGCGTGGTAAGCGATGCCCACATCCCATGAACTAATAAAGAAGAAAAACACAGATAAACACACAACGAGAGACTCACAGGTACATAAATGCAGATAAAGACATGCATAGCGGCACCGCTACACCCAACTAAAAACCCCTGCCTCCCACTTACATAAAAACAACGTCAAACACACAAACATATGCGAAAACAAAAGGGAACAATGAAGCAAACTCATACACTCAAAAATGGAGGAGCAAATCAATGCACAGACACGCCAACAAAAACACGCACACACACATAGTCACATGCAGGCCATCAGAGTCACACACCCTCAAACACAAATTCAAACGAACGCATGCACATAAAGCAAACATACTGACAGTCACACACACACAATCACATGCACAGAAAGGCCAACATATTGACAATCTGCCTCTCTCTCTCGCTTACACATACTCGTACGCACACAAACACACACAAACAATCGTGCAGCATGGCCATTCACTGCCTGTACAGCAGGATGCGCCCTCAACCACCTGTTACCGGTTTTTGCATATCCCGCTGACTTCAGGGGTGAGTTCACCGCAAGGCTGATGTTGCTCTCAGTCAATGGGACCAGCACACTGTTTGACTAAGGTGGCTGTCAGTCATAGGGCACAGTTCCCTGATAAGTTCATGTGGCAGTCAGCCACTGGTCATAGCATCCTCTTTAGCTCAGGCGGTTGCAAGTCACTGGCTTCAGATAAAAACAAAAAACTGCGGAAACTGGAAATCCAAGACAAAAACAGAATTACCTGGAAAAACTCAGCAGGTCTGGCAGCATCGGCGGAGTAGGAAAGAGTTGACGTTTCGAGTCCTCACGACCATTCAACAGAACTAGGTGAATCCAAGGAGAGGTGTGAAATATAAGCTGGTTTAACGTGGTGTGTTTGGGTTGGGGTGGGGGGAGGGGCGGGGGGGGTGGTGGGGGGCGGTTGGCTGCTGGTAGAGAAGTGGGGGGGGTGTGGTTTCCGGGACAAGCAAGCAGTGATAGGAGCAGATCATCAAAATATGTCACAAACAAACGAACAAAACAACAGAGAGGTGTTGAAGGTGGTGATATTATCTAAACAAATGTGCTAATTAAGAATGGATGGTAGGGCACTCAAGGTATAGCTCTAGTGGGGGTGGGGGGCCATAAAAGACTTATAAATAATGGAAATAGCTGGCAAAAGAAAAATCTATATAAATTATTGAAGAAAACAAAAGGAAGCGGGGAAGAAACAGAAAGGGGGTGGGGATGGAGGAGGGAGTTCAAGACCTAAAGTTGTTGAATTCAATATTCAGTCTGGAAGGCTGTAAAGTGCCTAGTCGGAAGATGAGGTGCTGCTCCTCCAGTTTGCGTTGGGCTTCACTGGAACAATGCAGCAAGCCAAGGACAGACATGTGGGCAAGTGAGGAAGGTTGGAGTGTTAAAATGGCAAGCGACAGGATTCTTGCAGACAGACCGCAGGTGCTCTACAAAGTGGTCGCCCAGTTTAGGTTTGGTCTCTCCAATGTAATAGAGACTGCATTGGGAGCAACAGTTGCAGTAGACTAAGTTGGGGGAAATGAAAGTGATATGCTGCTTCACTTGAAAGGAGTGTTTGGGCCCTTGGACCGTCAGGAGGGAGGAAGTTACGAGGCAGGTGTTAATTCTTTTGCGTGGACATGGGGAGATGACATATCTGGGGTTTGAGTGGTAGGGGGTGATGGAGGAGTAGACCAGAGTGTCCCTGAGGGAACAATCCCTGCGGAATGCCGCCACGAGGGGTGAAGGGAAGATGTGTTCGGTGGTGGCATCATGCTGGAGTTGGCGGAAATGGCGGTGGATGATCCTTTGAATGCAGAGGCTGGTGCGGTGATAAGTGAGGACAAGGGGGACCCTATCATGTTTCTGGGAGGGAGGGGAAGGCGTAAGGATGGATGCGCATGAGATGGGCCGGACATGGTTGATGGCCATGTCACGACTGTGGGTAGAAATCCTCGGTTTAGGAAGAAGGAGGACATGTCAGAGGAACTGTTTTTGAAGGTAGCATCATCAGATCAGATGCTACGGAGGTAAAGGAACTTGAGAGTATGGGATGGAGTCCTTACAGGAAACGGGGTGTGAGGAGCTGTAGTCGAGGTAGCTGTGGGACTTGGTAGGCTTGTAAGGGATATTGGTGGACAGTCTATCACCAGAACTTGAGACAGAGAGGTCAATGAAGGGAAGCAAAATGTCAGAGATGGACCATGTGAAAATGATGGAGAGGTGGAGACTGGAAGCAAAACTAATATTTTTTTCCATGTTCCGACGAGAGCATGAGGCAGCACCAAAGTAATCATCGATATACCGGAGAAAGAGTTTTGGAAGGGGGCTGGAGTAGGACTGGAACAAGGAATGTTCCACATACCCCATAAAGATACAGGCATAGCTGGGGCCCATGCCGGTACCCATAGCCACACCTTTTATTTGAAGGAAGTGAGAGGAGTTGAAGGAGAAATTGTTCAGTGTGAGAACAAATTCAGCCAGACAGAGGAGAGTATTGGTGGTTGGGGAATTTTCGGGCCTCTGTTCGAGGAAGAAGCTAAGGGCCCTCTGACCATCCTGGTGGGAGATGGAGGTGTAGAGTGATTGGAAGTCCATTGTGAAGAGGAAGCGGTTGGGGCCAGGGAACTGGAAATTGTTGATGTGACGTAAGGTGTCAGAGTACTCACGGATGTAGGTGGGAAGTGACTGGACAAGGGGAGAGAGATGGGAGTCAAGAAAATGAGAAATTAGTTTTTGGGGCAGGAGCAAGCTGACACGATCGGTCTACTGGGACAGTTCTGTTTGTGGATTTTGGGTAGGAGGTAGAAGCGGGCCGTTCGAGGTTGGTGACTATCAGGTTGGAAGCTGTGGGAGGAAAATCCCGAGAGGAGATGAGTCAGTGACAGTACTGGAAACAATGACTTGATGTTCAGTGGTGGGGTCATGGTCCAGGGAGAGGTAGGAGGAAGTGTCTGTGAGTTGATGCTCAGCCTCCGTGAGGTCGAGGTCAGTGCGCCAGACAACAGCACCACCCTTGTCAGCGGGTTTGATGATAATGTGAGGGTTGGACCTGACAGAACGGAGTGCAGTAAGTTCAGAGAGAGAGAGATTAGAATGGGTGGGAGGAGCAGAGAAAATGAGATGACTAATGTCGCACTGACAGTTCTCAATGAAAATATCAAGAGAAGGTAAGAATCTAGTGGGAGGGGTCCTGTTGCAGGGAGAATATTGGAGGTGGGTAAAAGGATCCACTGAACGGGGAGAGAACTCCTGCCCAAAGAAGTGAGCCCAGAGACGAAGACAGTGGAAGAAGAGTACTGCATCGTACCGAGCCTAAGGGTATGAAACTAAGTCCTTTGCTGAGCACTGAATGTTCAGAGACGGAGAGGGGAAGGTCAGGAGGTATAGTGAATACACGGCAGGGGCTGCGATTTGAAGATGGGGTGGGGACGAATGGAACAGCAGGGTGGAGTCTCCTAGATGGGTGTTGGTGTCGATGAGTTGTTGGCGCTTACGTTCTTTAGCACTTGACAGAAAGAGAAACATTTTCTTCTTGAGGTGTCGGATGAGACAAAGAATAAAATGAAACTGAGGCCACATGCAGCTTTGAAAAAGAGTACAGCGGTGCTGCTGGAGGGAGAGGTCGAGTGTGTTCATATGGCGGCGCAGGGCACTGAGTGTAGATCTCAGAATGTGAAGGAACAGCTGTCCGTTTTATGTCCCAGAGATACCTGTAATCGTGGGTGGGTTTGAAACATGAGGGGTGGAATTTCAATTGAAATCCATGTGGGGTAAGTCGGAAACGGAGACAGATACTGAGAAAGGAGATATGTCTGTGAAACCGGGTTTTAGTAAACACCTTGTCAAACACCAGGAGAGAAATGGAAAGCAATGAAGGTGAAAAAGGCAAAAGAGAGATCCAGAATATTGTCGCAGAGGTGAACAAAACTTCTTCAAAGTAGGCATTTCTTGAAGAGGAGTGGCAGTCAATTAAACACAGAGATAAAAACAAAAAACTGCGGATGCTGGAAATCTAAAACAAAAAGAGAATTACCTGCAAATACTCAGAAAGCCTGGCAGCATTGGCGGAGAAGAAAAGAGTTGACGTTTCGAGTCCACATGACCCTTCGACAGAACGAGGTGAATCCAAGGAGAGAGGTGAAATATAAGCTGGTTTAAGGTGGGGAGTTGGGTGCGGGAAGAGAAGTGGAGGGGGTTGGTGTGATTGTAGGGTCAAGGAAGCAGTGATAGGAGCAGATAATAGAAAAATGTCACAGACAAAAGAACAAAAGAACACAGAGGTGTTGAAGATGGTGATATTATCTAAACGAATGTGCTCATTAAGAATTGGTTGTAGGGTAACCAAAGTATAGCTCTAGTGGGGGTGGGGGGCATAAAAAAATTAAAAATAATGGAAATAGGTGGGAAAAGAAAAATCTATATGAATTATTGGAGAAAAAAAACAAAAGGAAGGGGGCTAGAAAAAGAAAGGGGCTGGGGATGGAGGAGAAAGTTAAAGACCTAAAGTTGTTGAATTCAATATTCAGTGCAGAAGGCTGTAAAGTGCCGACTCAGAAGATGAGGTGCTGCTCCTCCAGTTTGCGTTGGGCTTCACTGGAACAATGCAGCAAGCCAAGGACAGACATGTGGGCAAGAGAGCAGGGTGGAGTGTTAAAATGGCAAGCGACAGTGTGGTCTGGGTCATTCTTGCGAACAGACTGCAGGTATTCTACAAAACGTTTGGTTTCTCCAATGTAGAGGAGACCGCATTGGGATCAACGATTGCAGTGGACTAAATTGGGGGAAATGCAAGTGAAATGCTGCTTCACTTGAAAGGAATGCTTGGGCCATTGGACGGTGAGGAGAGAGCAAGTGAAGGGGCAGGTGTTACATCTTTTGCGTGGGCATGGGGAGGTGCCATAGGTGGGGATTGAGGGGTAGGGGGTCATGGTGGTATTGACCAGGGTGTCGGGGAGGGAACGATCCCTACAGAATGCCACCAGGGGAGCTGAAGGGAAGATGTGTTTGGTGTTGGCATCATGCTGGAGTTGGCGGAAATGGCGGAGGATGGTCCTTTGAATGCGGAGGCTGGTGGGGTGATAAGTGAGGACAAGGGGGACCCTATCATGTTTCTGGGAGGGAGGGGAAGGCGTGAGGGTGGATGCGCAGGAGACGGGCCGGACACGGTTGAGGGCCCTGTTAATGACCGTGGGTGGAAAACCTTGGTTAAGGAAGAAGGAGGACATGTCAGAGGAACTGCTTTTGAAGGTCGCATCTCAGAACAGATGCGACGGAGGTGAAGGAACTGAGAGAATGGGATGGAGTCCTTACAGGAAGCAGGGTGTGAGGAGCTGTAGTCGAGGTAGCTGTGAGAGTCGATAGTCTTGTAATAGATATTGATGGACAGTCTATCACCAGAGATTGAGACAGAGAGGTCAATGAGGGGAAAGGAAGTGTCAGAAATGGACCATGTGAAAATGATGGAGGTGTGGAGATTGGATGCAAAATTAATACATTTTTCCAAGTCCCGACGAGAGCATGAAGCAGCACTGAAATAATCATCGATGTACCGGAGAAAGAGTTGTGGAAGGGGGCCTGAGTAGGACTGGAACAAGGAATGTTCCACATACCCCATAAAGAGACAGGAATAGCTGGGGCCCATGCGGGTACCCATAGCCACACCTTTTATTTGGAGGAAGTGAGCGGAGTTGAAGGAGAAAGTTTTCAGTGTGAGAACAAGTTCAGCCAGACGCAGGAGAGTAGTGGTGGATGGGGATTGATCGTGCAACTTTCGAGGGAGAAACTAAGGGCCCTCAGACCAACCTAGTAGGGGATGGAGGTGTTGATGGATTGGAGGACAATGCTGAAGAGGGAGCGGTTGCGTCCAGGGAACTGGAAATTGTTGATGTGACGGACAGTGTGAGAGCAATCATGGATGTAGCTTGGAAGGGTCTGGACAAAGAGAGAGAGAAGGGAGTCAAGGTAACGAGAAATGAGTTCCATGGGGCATGAGCAAGCTGCGACGATCGGTCTACCGGGACAGTTCTCTTTGTGGATTTTGGGTATGAGGTAGAAGCGGGCCGTCCGAGGTTGGGCGATTATCAGGTTGGAAGCTGTGGGAAAAGATCCCCACAGGAGATGAGGTCAGTGACAATCGTGGAAACAATGGCTTGATGTTCAGTGGTTGGGTCATGGTCCAGGGAGAGGTAGGAGGAAGTGTCTGCAAGCTGACGCTCAGCCACCACGAGGTAGAGGTCAGTGGGCCAGACAACAACAGCACCACCCTTGTCAGCGGGTTTGATGACAATGTCAGGGTTGGACCTGAGAGAATGGAGTGCAGTAAGTTCAGAGAGAGACAGGTTAGAATGCGTGAGAGGAGCAGAGAAATTGAGATGACTAATGTCACGCAGACAGTTTTCAATGAAAAGATCAAGAGAAGGTAAGAATCCAGAGGGAGGGGTCAGGGTGGAGGGTGAATATTGGATGTGGGTAAAAGGATCCATTGAACGGTGAGAGGACTCCTGCCCAAAGAAGCGAGCCGGAGACGAAAATGGTGGAAGGAGTGTTCAGCGTCGTGCCGAGCTCATCGGGACTTGGAAAAATTTATTAATTTTGCTTCCAATCTCCATCCCTCCATCATTTTCACGAGGTCTATCTCTGACACTTCCCTTCCCTTCGTTGGCCTCTCTGTCTCAATCTCTGGTGATAGACTGTCCACTAACATCCATTACAAGCCTACCAACTGCCACAGCTACCTTGACTACAGCTCTTCACACACTGCTTCCTGTAAGGACTCCATCCAATTCTCTCAGTTCCTTCGCCTCCGATGCATCTGTTCTGATGATGCTACCTTCAAAAACAGTTCCTCTGACATGTCCTCCTTCTTCCTTAACCGAGGTTTTCCACACACATTTGTTGACAGGGCCCTCAACCATGTCCGGCCCATCTCACGCCAATCCGCCCTCACACCCCATCCTCCCTCCCAGAAACATGATAGGGTCCCCCTTTTCCTAAATTATCACACCATCAGCCTCCGCATTCAAAGGATCATCCTCCGCCATTTCCGCCAACTCCAGCATGATGCCACCACCAAACACCAAAAACCCTTCACCTCCCCTGTCGGCATTCTGTAGGGATCGTTAACTCCGGGACACCCTCGTCCACTCCTCCATCATCCACTACTCCTCAAACCCCACCTATGGCACATCCCCATGCCCACGCAATAGATGTAACACCTGCCCCTTCACTTCCTCTCTCCTCACCGTCCAGGGGCCCAAACACTCCTTACAAGTGAAGCAGTTTTTCACTTGCATTTCCCCCAAGTTAGCGTACTGTATTCGTTGCTCCAAATGCGGTCTCCTCTACTTTGGAAAGACCAAACGTAAACTGGGCGACCGCTTTGCAGAACACCTGCTGTCTGTCCACAAGAATGACCCAAACCTCCTTGTCGCTTGCCATTTTAACACTGCACCCTGCTCTCTTGCCCACATGTCTGTCCTTGGCTTGCCGCATTGTTCCAGTGAAGCCCAACGCAACCTGGAGGACCAGCACCTCATCTTCCAACTAGGCACTTTACAGACTTCTGGAGTGAATATTGAATTCAACAACTTTTGGTCGTGAGCTCCCTCCTCCATCCCCAGCCCCCTGCTGTTTCCCCCTTTCTTTTGTTTTTTTTTTTCCAATAATTTATATAGATTTTTCTTTTCCACCTATTTCCATTATTTGTAAAACTTTCATTCTCCCCCACCCCAACTAGAGCTATACTTTGAGTGTCCTACCATCCATTCTTATTTAGCACATTCGTTTAGATAATATCACCAACTTCAACACCTATGTGTTCTTTTGTTCTTTTGTCAGTGACATGTTTTGATGATCTGCTCCTATCACTGCTTGCTTGTCCCTACAACCACATCCCCCTTCTCCCCCGCACTCCGCCACCAACCCACCCCCCCACCACCCCCCCCCCACCACCACCTTAAAGCAGCTTATATTTAACCCCTCTCCTCGCAGTGAGAAATCAGTTCTGTTGAAGGGTCATGAGGACTCGATACGTCAACTCTTTTCTTCTCCACCGATGCTGCCAGACCTGCTGAGTTTTTCCAGGTATTTCTGTTTATGTTGTGGTAGATTCGTCAAGGTTTTTGTGTAATTCTGACATTGTCCAGCTGAGGGTAGATTGGTAAAAGTGTGTGTTTGATTCTAACTTTGTCCAGCAGAGGATAGATTGGTAAAGGAGTGTGTGTGATTCTGACATTGCCCAGAAGAGGGTAGATTGGTAATGGTGTGTGTGTGATTCTGACATTGTGCAGCAGAGGCTAGATTGGTAAAGGTATGCTTGTGATTCTGACATTGTCCAGCCGAGGGTGGATTGCTAAAGGTATGTGTTTAATTCTGACATTGCCCAGCAGAGGGCTGATTGGTAAAGGTGTGTGCGTGATTCTGATATTGTGCAGCAGAGCTGAGATTGGTAAATGTGTGTTTGCGATTATCACATTGTCCAGCAGAGGTTAGATTGGCAAAGATGTGTGTGTGAATCTGACATTGTCCAGCTGAGGGCAGATTGGAAAAGGCTTGTGTGTCATTCTAACATTGTCCAGCAGAGGGTCGATTGGTAAAGGTGTGTGTGTGTGTCATTCTAACATTGTCCAGCAGAGTGTAGATTGTTATAGGTGTGCGTGTGATTCCAACATTGTCCAGCTGAGGGCAAATTGTTAAAGGTGTGTGTGTGATTCCGACATTTTCCAGCGGAGCGTAGATTTGAAAAGGTCTGTGTATGATTCTGACATTGTCCAGCAGAGGGTAGATTGTTAGAGGTGTGTGTGTGATTCTGACATTGTCTAGCAGAGGGTAGATTGGTAAAGGTGTGTGCGTGATTCTAACATTGTCCAGCAGAGTGTAGATTGGTAAAGGTGTGTGCATGTGATTCTGAAATTGTCCAGCAGAGTGTAGATTGGTAATGGAGTGTGTGTTATTCAAACTTTGTCCAGCAGAGAGTAGATTGGTGAAGGCATGCATGTAATTCTGAATTTGCCAGCAGAGGGTAGATTGCTAAAGACATTTGTGCAATTCTAACATTGTCCAGCAGAGTGTAGATTGGTAAAGGTGTGTGTGTGATTGTGAGATTGTCCAGCAGAGGGTAGATTGGTGAAGGTTTGTGTGTGTTTCTGACATTGTCCAGCATAGTGTAGATTGGTAAAGGTGTGTGTGTGATTGTGAGATTGTCCAGCAGAGGGTAGATTGGTGAAGGTTTGTGTATGATTCTGACATTGTCCAGCTGAGGGTAGATTGGAAAAGGCGTGTGTATTATTCTAACGTTGTCCAGCAGAGGGTAGATTGGTAAAGGTGTGTGTGTGATTCAGACATTTTCCAGCAGAGGTTAGTTTGGTAAAGATATGTGTGTGATTCTGACATTGTCCAGCAGAGGGTAGATTGCTTAAGCCGTTTGTGTGATTCTGACATTTTCCAGCAGAGGCTAGATTGGTAATGGTGTGTGTGTGATTCTAACTTTGTCCAGCAGACTGTAGATTGGTAAAGGTGTGTGCGTTATTCTGACATTGTCCAGCTATGGGTAGATAGGTAAAGGTGTGTGTGTGCTTCAGACATTGTCCAGCAGAGGTTCGTTTGGTAAAGATATGTGTGTGATTCTGACATTTTCCAGCAGAGGCTAGATTGGTAAAGGTATGTGTGTGATTCTGACATTGTCCAGCAGAGGGTGGATTGCTAAAGGTATGTGTTTAACTCTGACTTTGACCAGCAGAGGGTAGATTGCTAAAGGTCTGTGTGTAATTCTGACATTGTCCAGCAGAGGGTAGATTGGTAAAGGTGGGTGCGTGATTCTGCTATTGTGCAGCAGATGGTAGATTGGTAAAGGTGTGTGTGTGATTCTGACATTATCCACTGGAGGGTATATCGGTTAAGGTTTGGGTGTCTGTGATTATTCCGTCCTTAGGGCCTGCAAAAAAAAAACCAGAATGGCCTTGGGAGCCAGAATGGAGTTAAAGGATGACAAAAACACAGATTCGTTGTGCTCTTTTTAGCAGGTAAGGAAAGGGCTGATGGTCCCAGGCTAGATAGCGGGAGAGGTTTCTGCTGGCGTGAAAGCGCATCTGTAATATAATAAATATGGCAACAAATTGGAATTTGAATATTGTTCCTGTATGTGATCAGCAGTGTATAAAATAAGTGCTGCCAGACCTGCTGAGTTTTTCCAGGTAATTCTGCTTTTGTTTTGTATAAAATAATTTGTCTGCTTGTAGTTTGCCAGAGTGCTAACTCATGTTGCCTTTATCAATCTACCCTCTGCTGGACAATGTCAGAATTACACACACACCTTTACCAATCAACCGTTTGCTGTCCAATCTAAGAATCAGACACACACACCTTTGCCAATCTCTGTTTGCAATTGCTCAAATAAAAGATCGTGAACTGTAGCTGAGTCTCCTGTGGTCAAAGTTACCACAACACCAATCCGGCGTGTTTATTGATTGGATCGAGCGGCATTTGGAGACTCAGGAGTGGGCAGTCAGCGTATTGTCCACACACACGGGCAGTGATCTGATGCCTCCTATGCTGGGGTGATTCATTAATGCCAGATCCTCACAACTTGTTCAAGGCTGTGAGACAGGATAGCAACTGCCTAAACTGGTCACCTCCGTGTTCCAAGCGAATATTTAACAGAATGTCAAAGCGCTCCAAATAACCATGGCAACCAAAGATCAGCTGGTCAACATGTAAAGCTTTGCAGACACATTGCATTCTGGACACATCCAACATTTTACCCTCAACTGTAAACATGAGTTCACTTTAGTCTCCAGCTAATGCACACCATTGGGGTACATTGAAATAGGGACTTTCATAGAGTGATTACGGCACAAAAGGCCATTCATCCCATCTAGTCCATGAAATGTGAAGGCAGTGAGAAGTCATTTTGGTCGAGGGTCTGGGAAGAGGAAATGAAGAGCAGAGTAGGTTGGTGAGGAAATGAGGAAGAATTTTGGTCGGACAAGTGCCACCAATGAGGGGAGACAATGGGGTCGTCTGGGGGTGGTTTGGTCGTGTAGGGGAGTGTACATAGGTGCTGGTGAGATGGACGAGGATGTATTTTTGCGTGAAGTCAGAATATGGTCAATAACGTACTGGGCCCAGTTAGAGAGACAGACGTTCGATAATAAGTAAACAGCTCCGGACGCTGCACAAAGTATCAGGAACTACCGCCAAGAGAATTTTATTGCTACCTGAATGCGAATTCCACAACAACACTCTCGTTGCATCTAAATGATATGGGATGCAGTGTTTCAGGAAGGTGGCTGACCATCAGTTTCTCAAGGGCAAATAGGGATGGCCAATTAAATATGTGGTCCTAACCAGCGTCTCTCATGGTCCATGAAAGACAAAACATCCATAGGCTCGCTTAAATGTTCACAGATTTGATTTTATATATTGATCCGTGCGTATGGACATATTCATGTAATACATGGATTAAAATGATTCTATTTTGACATTCAGGAGTTGAATATTACTGCTTTTTTCCCACAGACAGGCAGTGAATTGCTGCTCTATATTCAGTGGAAGCTGAATGGTGCCAGACAGGATAGCGACTGGTGACATCACAAGGAAAATATTTAACCAAAAGAAAAAATCTTAAAATTAGAAATATTTACCTAAGCGGGCTAATTTATAATTTAGGACAGGAAGACACTGAAATTAAGATGAAGGATAAGATGGAGAAAGGGGGATAATACAAACGGTGGAACCGACGAAGGGAGCAATAGAGAGATAGAGAATATCATCGAGTCAAAGACAGGTAGAGAGTGAGCGAAGGAAGAGGGAGAGAGAGGGCACAGAGGGAGATGCAGCGAGAGAGGGAGAGAGGAAGTACTGATAGAGAGAGAGACAGATAGACTTATCTAGAACCGGATGGAGAGATAAAAGGGCAGGGATAGAGGGAGAGGGAGAGAGAGGACGGGAAATGTTAAAAAAAAAACTGAACAAGTGAAATGGGTAAACCTCTGAAGAGCCTTCATCAGCTCGGGCTGCCCCAAAGCTGGGAACAGACAATGATTTACTACTGAAGGGTCGCCAATGTTTCAAGCACCAAACTTCATCATCGAGTTAATAACCAGGTAATCTTTTTTTTTTCTGATACTGCTCAACTGGTCAATATCGCTCCCAGGGCCCCAGGGAGAAATCTACATTTATTCTGACAATTGAAGCAGCCAGAGTGGGGTTTTGGGTAATCGGGAGAAACACATTGAACATAATAGGCAGAGGAACCCGATGGCTGATGTGGGAAAATGTATTTTTACACAGCCTGTCCATATGACATGTCAGGTGCTTCCTGAAAGGGGAATGGAGGAAGGTGCGATGGAGAATTACAAACGAGGAGTTGTGGACATAATTGAGCGGGCAAAAAGAGCGATGGCAGAGCAATGGGAAAGTGAAAAGATCGAGTGGGCAGGATTGGTTAGCTATTGCAAACATCCAGCAGAAGCTCAATGGACAAAATCGCCCTTTTCTCTTCAGATTGGCTCTTACTTTAAACATCATTCTGAATTATTTTGAACTTTCACAATGTCACTCATTGCAGAGATATGTCTCTCTATTAATTATCCAGCCTGGGAGCCTATCTCTTTCACATGCTCAAAGTAGAGACAATCTTCATGGTGCGTGTATTCTTATTAACTACAGAACAGTCAGTCAGTTCCTATAAAGAGCATCCGCACTCCTGTTATCTCGTTGTTACTCTGAGGAGCTCAAATGTTGTGGAAAGCTTTGTTTTTCGTGCTTGTTTTCATGGCTATGGCAGGGCCGCTTTATAGCCACAATCATTATACTACGGGAGGTGAGTGTATTTCACATTAGCCGCTTTGGATCAATATTGAATGGAACAGCCATTGTCCGTTCAGCACCTGAAGCCTGTATCTCTGCTAAGTTGACAATGGGCTGATGTGCACTGACCGCCATTGCCCCAATTTGTTTCCATAACCATTAAAACCATTTCCAATTGTAAACCTATCAATTTCAGTTTTGGACAAATTCAACTAAAATGTATTGTTGGCATTTTATTTATTGTAGGTTTGTCCAGTCTCCATCAATATCATGCAATAATCTGCCTGTAACCAGCTCATGTGTCTCATTCACATGTTGTCCCTCGGTGATTTATTACTTTCACTCTATACCATGCTTTCAACACGCACCCTATATACCATCGTATGATTTTGTCTAGTCTGACAACCCTGCGAGATATGTGGGCCCACCAATTCTGCCTGATTCTGTAGGCCCTGATATTAATCGATTCCTCATTGATGGCTGTGCCTTCTGCAGCAGGAGACAGATTCTTCAGCATTCCACCAAAACCCCCATGAGTATGTTTCTCTAAGGAAAATATTTTTCATTATGCTACTGCTGAGTGCCCCGCCTATTTTCCAGATGTTGAATGCACTATACAACTTGTTTCCATGTTCGCTGTGCACAGGCAGGGTATACGTACCTCTTGATTAGTCTTCCCTTGGAGCAGAGTGCCCAGAAGTAATCTACATATCCTTCGGGTAGACCACAGTAAGAACACTGTTCACTATTCTGGTATCAACATTCCACGGTTAGTCCACACTTGGAACAATGATGGTCATCAATGATTTGTTCCTTTCACTTCGCCAGGCCTCAACATGGAATGTGACTTGATTGGAGGGAGATGCAGACTTGACGACTGTAAGGCAGGTGGGACCCGCCTCAGACAGCGATGTTGTCTGACATTCGTCTGCTGCAAGAGTAATTAAGTTACTACAACTAAATCTTTATCATTTGAAAGGCGCCTGAGAACTTGAATGAAGCTCACTGTAATTTCTGCAATTCATGATCTGCCAAATTGCTTAGATCTGATGACCCATTGCTCACTTTTTCCTGAAAAATATGAACAAAACTCAGTGCATTGCACACTGCTTCTTGTCCAGCAATAAAGTCTCAATTGGATCGGTGTGTTGCCATATTGACAGGACTGGACGGGAGGTTAGGAAACGGCAGGGCCACATTGACATATTGCAGTGGCAATATAGTCATTTGCGCAGAACACACAGCTTCCAACCAATGTCCGATGTTCGTTTTCCACCATCCCTGATATACCTTCTGATACTAGCAGGCCAGATACTCTAGGCGTGATAGTAAAGTGGCTAACAGCCGAGAGAGGATGACATTGAAAGGCCCCAACATTGACGACAGGCTCTATTGTGTCTCACACGGCATCAGGGCAAACACGGGAAAGGAAGATTCCTGCTTCATCCCAACTCCCAGTCTCTCTAAGCAGATGAATCTTGAGGTACCCGCCCCCATCCGATTTTATACACCACTTGAAAGAACACATGGCTGCGAAAAATGCACACTGAATGTCAGTCTTCAATGGCAATTTTCAATTATGACACCGAACAGCACTATGGACGAGTTAGCCCAGGACTTAAAGGATAGAATGTAATGGTACTAGAAGGCATCTCATGGTCAACTACTTCAAAAAATGCCCAGAAATAAGTAAGTGCATGATGTATCTCGGCCTCATTCTGAGTCCTCCTATATCACAGGTATCAAAATTTAGCCAATATATTTCACTCCAGTATCATCGAATGAGACCAAAACAATACACACAACCTCCGTTCAGTAGGACATGAATTGCCCCTCAGACAGACAGTCTAATGCCTTTTCAATTTAAAGGGCAGCCTGCTGCTCACACTGAGTTGAAGGGTGTCACACGGGAATGTTTGTTTCACACATTGTCTCAAACAGAGTCCACGCACCACCAACCTCTCCCCATCCCTAATGCCTCCAAACCAGCTTTGGAGAATAGCATGCAAGAGTTGGAATGACTAAAAGTTCAGATGTCAGTGTTTGAACGTCGCCATGTGTACTCCTTATAAGACCTAGATGACTTTGAGATGGAACTTAAACATGGAGCTTCCAGCAGAGACGGATGGAAACTCTGAAATTGGCCAGGAAATCCCGCAGAAAGGATGGCAGCAGCCGACATATAAATATGCAGCAACGTTATCCTCAGAAATATTTAGCCATCTGGGCACATGGATATGGAAGGTTGAGAGAGACAAGGAGAGATAGCACAGAAGAAGGATGGAGAAGCAATGAGAAAATGGATAGCCGACCAGGGGGCTGCAATGCAATCAGGTTCTCAAAAAGAGGAATGGAGATAACAGTGAAAATATCTACTTTTACACGGGGAGCTTTTAGTTTCTGGAATGAACTGATTGAGAGTCAGGAGAAGGCAGATTACATTGTGGCTTTCCAAAGAGGATTCAATCACTATCTGGAGAGGAAAGACATGCAGGGCCACGGAGAAATCGGGAGGATAGAGGCTCGGTGAGAGTCCCTCGCTGAAAGGCAGCTCAGTGATGAGAGACAATGTTTTCCTTCTGCTCGGGAACCATTCGATGATTCTATGGGGAAGAGGGTGAGTGCGAAATGGGGCAAGATAAAATAATTGTGACAGAGTCACGGCGAAAGTGACAAGGGGTTGAGAGAGGTTAAGGGTGTGAGAGAAATTGATTCAGAGTGAGAAAAACAGAGAGGGATAATTGAGCGAGGGAGAGATTGATAACTGGTCAAGATAAATGTGATTTTTCATTTACTGAATCAAACATGAATGGACAACACGATTTAACAATTTTCTTGAGAAAAGTGCAAAAACAGCAGGATCAGCACCAGAAATAAATGGAAATATCTTAGGTAGCTTATAATTTAAGTTACGAAACATGATGATTTACTTAATACTTCTAACGAAAACCAGGAAAATAAATAAACAAATATATAAATACATACATAATTAAATAACTAAATAAATGTGTACAAGACCAAAAATATGACTAAATCAAAATAAATAAATATGAATGGATTCCTTAATATGTAGGTATAAAGGTAAGTAGTTAGATGGATAGATAGGTAGACAGATAGACAGACAGACAGACAGACAGATAGATAGATAGATAGATAGATACTTAGATAGATAGATACTTAGATAGATAGATAGATAGAGAGATAGAAAGATAGTAAAAAAACAAAAAGAAAACTGTGGATGCTGGAAATCCAGAACAAAAACAGAATTACCTGGAAAAACTCAGCAGGTCTGGCATCATTAGCGGAGAAGAAAAGAGTTGTCGTTTGCAGTCCTCATGACCCTTCAACAGAACTGTATCCATAGAGAGAAGGAGAGAGGGCAAGAAAGCTAATGAGAGAAGGAGAGAGAGGGGGCAGGGCAGGAAAGATGGTGAGAGAGAGAGAGAGACAGGGCAAGATAGCTGTTGAGATAGAGAGGGAGAGTGAGGGACAGGTCATGAAATCTGAAGAATGAGTGAGAGAGCGAGACAGGGCAAGAAAGCAGACGAGAGAGAGAGAGAGAGAGAAAGGGCAAGAAGGCTGGTGAGAGAAGAAGAGAGAGAGAGACAGGGCAAGAAAGCTGTTGAGAGAGGGACAGAGAGAGAGACAGTGCAAGAATACTTTTGAGAGAGGGACACAGAGAGAGAGACACGGCAAGAAAGCTTATTTGTGTGTGAGAGAGAGACAGAGCAAGAATGTTGAAGTGAGGGAGAGAGAGAAGCGAAAGAGAGAGAGGGGGGAGAGGTCATGAAATCTGAAGTGTGAGTGAGAGAGAGAGAGACAGGGCAATAAAGCTGGCGAAAGAGATGAACAGAGACAGGGCAAGAAAACAGGTGAGAGAGCGAGAAAGGCCAAGAAGGCTGGTGAGATGAGGAGAGAGAGAGAGAGAGAGAGGCAGGGCAAGAAAGCTGTTGAGAGAGGGACAGAGAGACAGACAGTGCAAGAAAACTTATGAGACAGGGACAGAGAGAGACGGCAAGAAAGTGTGTGTGAGAGAGAGAGAGACAGGGCAAGAAAGCTGGTGAGACGGAGAGAGAGGCAGGGCAAGAAAAATGGTGTGAAGGAGAGAGAGAAGCGAAAGAGAGAGAGAGAGGGCAAGAAAGCTGGTGAGAGACGGACAGAGAGAGACACGGCAAGAAAGCTTGTCTGAGCGAGATACAGAGCAATAAAGCTGTTGTTTGTGAGAGAGAAGATACTGAGAGAGAGAGACAGTGCTTGAATCATGGTGAGAGAGGGAGAGAGAGAGAGAGACAGGGCAAGAAAGCTTGTGAGAGAGAGGGAGAGAGACACGTCATGAAAGCTGCTGATGGAGAGAGAGACACACAGAGGCAGGGCAAGAAAGCTCATGAGAGAGATAGAGAAAGGCAGGGCAAGAAAGCTGGTGAGAGAGAGACAGAGAGAGAGACAGGGCAAGAAAGTATGTGTAGAGAGAGAGAGCAAGAGAGTGAGATGGGGCATAAAAGCTGGTGAGAGAGAAAGAGAGAAGAGACAGTTAGAGAGGGAAAGAGAGGGGGCATGAAACCTGATGAGAGAGAGACGGAGAGAGACAGGACAAAAAGCTGGTTTGTGTGTGAGAGAGAGGCAGGAAAAGAAAGCTGGTGAGAGACTGGGACAGAAGAGAGAGGGCAAGAAAGCTGGAGAGAGAGAGATAGAGAGAGAGAGATGGTGCAAGAAAGCTGGTGAGGGACAGCGAGACAGGGCAAGAAAGCTGGTGAGGGACAGCGAGACAGGGCAAGAAAGCTGGTCAGAGAGAAAGAGAAGAGACAGAGAGAGTGAGAGACAGGCCTTGAAACCCCGTGAGAGAGGGAGAGTGTGAGACAGGGCAAGAAAGCCGGTGAGAGAGAGAGATTGTGAAAGGAAAATAATTGCATAAATCTATAATCTATACCCTCAGGGGATCTCATATCCCTCACATCTGTTATCATCAAGGCAAGTGATCAGGCCTGGTTCACTCTGAAGTGTAAGAGAGAACGTTAGGGGCAGCATCAACCACATTTAAACTCCGGTTCCAACCTTCTGAAGTGCAACACAGGACAAATGCAACACAAACAGCGAAGGCAGCAAGGGATACTCAGACCAAAGTATTGACATAAGCAATGGATCAGTTCAGATCTCTGCAGCCCCTATCCCATCCAGTTCTAAATGGTGATGGACAGTAGAACAACTAAATGGAGAAGGGGTTTCCTAAAATATCCCCATTCTCAATGATGCGGTAGGTAAACATGCAAATAAAAAAGACAACGCTTAATTATTTGCAACCACCTTCTGACAGTCGTGCTGATTGGATGATATACATGGGCCTCCTCCTGTGGCCAACCAAAGCACAAATGCCATTCTTCAACCATTTCTCTTCACTCCACAGGTTATACAATATATGGTTGAATGCATTGAATACCATCGTGGACGATGGACTCTGAAAATGTTTTGGCAGTTGTTTCTAAGGACTTTCACCAAACAACTAGTTGCAGCTGGAGAAGGAGGTTGAGGAAGGGGCAGACAAAATGCAGAACGATACAGCTTGATATAAACATAAGGGATACATTGTTAGCTTGACAGGCAGAGAGGAGAGAGGCAAAGAAAGGAGATGAAGAGGTGGAAGCACGTATAGAATAAAAACAACATTTGCATTCCTATAGCGCCCTTAAAACGTAATTTACCTCGTGATAATTAGACATTCAATATTTGAGAGTTTGTGCATTGCCCTCATAGAGGGACAGTGTTCGGCTGGCAAACATTCAGGGACAGCTGATTCTTTAACCTTGCTAAAGGCTGTCAGACAGGATGGCGACTGATAACAGGGCAGCTCCGTGTAAGAGGAAAATTATTAACAAACCAACCAAACTGAAAACTTAGAAATATTTAACCACCTGGGCAGCTGGTTAAGGCTGGGTGACGGAGGTTCAGAGAGAGAGGGAGAACGATGAAAAGCTGGGGAAGAAGGCCGAGGGAGGGGCAGACAAAAATGCAGAAGGAGATAGCTTGATATAAACACAAGGGATCCATTGTTAGCTCGAGAGGCAGAGTGGGGAGTGGGAAATAAAGAAGATGAAGGAAGATGGGGAAGCATGTAGAGAATAAAAACAACATTTGCATCCCATAGCACCCTTAAACCGTAAGAACGTCCCAAAGAATTTCTCCATCAATGTGCAAGTGTTTTTACTCATATAACTACAGGGAGCCAGTTTTCCCTTCACAAACTACACCTGATGACTACTAATTCGGCAAACTTCATCTAATGGTGACCCCATACTGTTGTCTAGGCTGGGACATCTGGTGGTCAGCAGAACGACATTGAAGATAATTGCAGACTACAGCAAACTGAACTACATCGAAGCTGAGGAGACTGCCAATTAACACAGTTAGTTGTTGTGATCTAGAATGTTCTGCCTGGCAGCAGGTTCAACAGGAAATTTCAGAATATGAGTTGCAATAATGACTGGAAGGAATAAATTTCAGGACGAAGTGGAGACAGCAATTTAAAAGTGTCGGAATTAGGTAGCAGGTTCAAAGAGAAAGCATCTACTCAATTCCTCGAAGGCCCTATTCTGTTTATGCTACTTACTCTTAGGACAGTACATGCGTTCTTCCTTAGTGGGATCATTACCCAAATTGGACCATCAGAAATTAAGTAAATAAAATCTCGTTGTGAGACAAGCTTCTTCTTTGACTTCCAACACAGTTCATCTCATTTATTGGCTTACTTTTTAACATGTTTAAGGTGGAGATTGTCCGCTCAGTGCGAGCATGATTATTAACTACTGAGTCCTTTATGAGCTTATATAAACAGCATCAGCCCTCCAGCTATCCCACTGCGTCTCTGAGGAGCTCAGAGGAAGATGAAGACGGCGCTGTTCTTCCTATTTGGAGTCCTGGTGATGACGCAGCCCATCACTTCCATGGAGCTCCATTCCCTTATGGATTTGATTGGTGAGTCCATCTCTCCGTAATTTATAATGTGAAACATTGTCAGGTGCAGGAGGAGGCCATTTCGCTCCTCAAGGTAATTTCAAAATAAAAAGAGATTTATTTTCTGATCGATATCTCAACTTGTTTAGTGAACTTTGGTTCCAGCACCTTTAATAACGTTTCCTCATGTAAAATATATCAAGTTGAATTTCGACTGATTGGATACTATTGAAATATGCTAATATTTGGATTTTTAGACATTATCTTCAGCTTTTTGCCGTCCTCCAAAGATTCCTCCTTTTTCCCTGTCTGATTTCCCATCTGTTTGCAGCTACCGCTAACATCATGTGTAAACAAAGTATAGGCTTCCACACATCCACAGAGGAGACTAACTCGCCAGCAGGTCGTGCAATCTCGCCGTTTCTTCAACATTAACAGATGGCTGATCGGATATCCGGCTAAGCAAAGTTTTCCACCAATTGGAACATATTTATACAATGTTTAGGACAATGATTTCAAGTCCGGCACCAAACTCCATTCCCTGGATAGCAGCGCCAGCCCTGTTCCAGGAACCTGTTTGAGGTGCAGACATAGTGACTTCACAACACTGTTGTCCTGTTTCAAACACAGGCCTGTGTTATTGCGAAGGGCCCTTCAATCAACCTCAGTATCATTGCCCAACCCGTCCACTGTCTCAGCTCATCTGCAGCTGAAAATCTCATCGGCATATTTGTAACTTTTATAAATGACTATCCCAGTGCATTCCTGGCTGTTCGATCGCATTTTAATCATCATAACCTGAGGCCATTCCAAATCTCTGCTGCCTTTGCAACCTAATTCACTTTGACACCCATTCATCAATCAAACCCTGAGCTCACTGAACTATATTCCTTCCTTGTTACGCAATAACAAGATTTTAAAATGGTCATCCTTGTTCTCAAACACCCGGCTGGTCATTACCGTTCTTGCTCTGGAATCTCCTCTGGGCACACAATTGCCCGGGATCTCTGCGCTCCTCCAGATCTGGACTATTGAGAATGCCTGCGACATTGACGGCTGAAAACTGGAATTCCTCCTAATTCCTATCCTGCTACCTCCTCCCCCTTTATCCTTTCTCTGTGAACAAATGTGTTGGTCACCTGTCCAGTTCACTCCTCAGGCGGTTAGATGAATAATGCTGCTTGATAGAGCTCCTGTGAAGCAGCTTGGGAGACAATATTGGATGAAAGCTTCTGTCAGTTCTTGATGTTTTATAAGATAAGGAAAGGTCTGCTTGGTAGATGGAGGGAATATATTGTCACTTGAGGTCAGCAGGAACAATCTACGAAACGCCAACATAAAAAAGTCAGTAATGAAAGCAAAAATTAATGTAGCGGAAACCTTTTCACTCAGGAAGCAAGGAAAACGTTGAACTGGCCAGCACAGGGCGCGTTTGGGGGAAATAGTGTGGATGTATTTAAATTCAAACTGGATTAGCGTGGGAGAGGGAAAGTATTTCTATTCAATATCGCATTCATCACGTGAGTGTAGTACCTTGTTGCCTCACTGTTCTCCCACGCTTTCATACAGAGTGATGAATTTTCAGCTGCTCCGTTTCTGGTCAACTGTTCGGATGCATAAAATACGGTGGGCAATGCCGAGAATTGGGGTGCGGGCCACGCGAGACTCCGCTACCTATAATATGTCTCTGGAGCCATCACTGCTGCAGGAGTTATCCATCTACAATACCGCATCAAGATGTGAACCCGTCCGAGGCTGAGCCAGAAGACAATATTTAGTCAGGGTTCACTTGATTGTGGAGGCCCCGCGATCGTTGACCCACTGCTGTATGAAAATGTGAATAAATGTTGCTGCATTCATCATCACCTTTATTCCTGGTCTCATTTACCACTCAGAACAGCTGATGGTCATGTTGAAAAGGAAAGGTTCGGGGAACGCGAGGTGGGGGCGGTCAGAGAATGGCAGGGTCAAATTGTCATTTCATAGCTCCAACGTAGCCTCACACACACAGAATATCACCCTTCTGCCAATTTCACAACGTTACAGGCCCCACCATTAACATCCCTGGTATGACCAGTTTCACTGGGAGGACAGAAGTAATCGAACACTGCTGTTCAGTCGGGCAGAGTAGATCAGAGAGCCCTTAACAGTAAGTACAGGTACCATGCTGCATCATGGCATCAGGGCAATCACGATTTTGGGATCTCCATGTCAGTAATCACATTCTGCCCTCCTGATGCAGAGTGGCTCTGCCGTTAGAATTAGGGATGAAAGCTAGCTGTTTGATATGTCAATGAGACACGGTATACATCATCACAGAAAGTGAGGCAACGTCTAATGATCTTGCATTTTCTTTTCGACTTCATGGCAGGCAGAAGCTACAGTAAAGATATTTCTGAATTAAAAGTTAATGTTTTGAATACATCAGTAGAAATTGTAAATATTCTGTTCAGTAATCACGATAGCAAGTACATTATATGGTGGCAGTGAGAGAATGGACAAGCACAGGAAGTCCCAGCATGAGCAGAAATCTTAGAGCAGCCGGTAGATCTGAACCAGACCTGCACGTGGCTGAGTTGGCGCCTGTTTTTTTGGAGATTTTGCAATATTTGGCGTCTCGCTGAAAATTATATCTTTGGGCAGGTCAGTACGATATTAAAGATTGTGGTTGGCTCTGCAGACAATATCTTAGACTGGAAAGGGAGCGAAGCAGAACAAACTTTGTACAATGAAGTAATAAAAACACCAAATACCTACTTCTGTCTTTGAAGTAATACCATTATCCTGCCACTTAGATTTAAGAAGCGTTCACAGCAAAAAGGGAAAGGAATGAATACACTTATTCACGGCCTGCACAGAAATGTGAACATGGCAGCTTAATGCTGAACAAAGCAAGAACAGATTAGGCCTCGGAGTCTAGGATGTAGCATTGTCTCACCAATTGCAGTGTGTGTGAGATTTAACCTTAACACAGGCAATTCATCTAAGCGGAGAAGCTGAGTTCAAGATACAAAATCAATCCGTGACTGGAGCTGTCAGGGGGAAATACACTCCTAAAAGAAACACAGTCTCAGTGGATTAGGTAAACTTTAAAAACAGAGAGGGGGCCCTGAAAGAAAAGAATATCAGGCAGGAGGAGCGTACAGCAACTTCCCAGCTAACTGTTTTCAGTGTGGTGGGAAGGAAGGGAGAGATGGTGAATTGTCAAATTATCCCTCCAAATAATTTGGAGGACATTTCTCGAGAAAGAGCAGTGACTTTCAGATTGCAAGTCATAGTCAGGTGCTTGGACAGAATAACTGCAAAGAAAAAACAAATAAGCATCAAAAGATAAAGTAATTTCACAGGACATTGCAGCACTTCTTGTGATAATGCATACTGTCTCTCATTCAGCAGGGATCTGCTGGGACAAATTCACGGACAGAACAATCCTCAAATCATGCTGGTGCATCAGAAATGATGGGTGTTGTTAGAGACCAGTCCTGCATTAGATGCAAATAAGTCGGAAACCGAAAACGAATGTATTTTTTATTGTTAGTTCATTCACAGAATGTGGCACCCTCGGCGAGTCCAGCACTTACTGCCCATCACTAATTCTCATTGAGAAAGCGCCGGTGAGCTGCCTTCTTAGACCATGTGGTCTAAGCCTCAGTGCGGTTGGAGAGGGGGTTCCAGTATTTTTATCCAGCGACAGTGAAGCCACAGCAGTATTTTGATCAGTTTGGAAAGGTGAGAGGCTTGGACTGGATCTTCCAGCTGGTGGTGCCCCCATCAGCTTTCCTTGTCCTTCTAGATGGTCTTGGGTTTTAAGGTGCTTTCGACGGAATCTTGCTGGATTCCTTAAATGCACATTGTAGATGGTAGACACGACTGCTACTGTGTGTCGATGGTGGAGGGAGTACATTTTTGTGCATCATTTGCCAAAAAAGAAGCTTACCTTGTCCTGGATGTTGTCAAGCCTCTGTAATGTTCTGGGAGATGCATTCATCCAGGCAACTGGAGAGCATTGCATCACACTCCTGAAGTCACCCTTCTTGATGCTCTAAAGTATTTGGAGTGTCAGGAGGCTAATAACCCTCCACAGGTTCCTGGATTCTGAACGGATCCTGGAGCTGTAGAATGTGTATGGCTATACACGTTCAGTTTCTCGACAACGGAAATCCACAGGATTAGGCGATGGTAAAGTCATTAACTCTCTAGGCGAGATGCTTATATTCTCTCTTTCTGGGAATGTTCATTCCCTGGTACTTGTGTCGCGCAAGTGATACTTGTCACTTTTCAACCTAGACATCATCCAGGTTTTGCTGCTATTGTTTATGGACTGCTTCATTCCCTGAGGATTCACGAAGGTTGCTTCAACCATCAGCAACCATCCTCACCTGTGACCTTATGATGGATGGAAAGTTATTGATAAAGCAGCTCAATGTGGTTCTCCCGCCTCCCCGATTCCCAAATACTCCATTTATTGAGGGCTCCCTGATGCCGCATTTGGTCAAATGCAGCCGTGGATTTAAGCGCCCTGTCTCCCACCTGAGCTCTGCACTTTAGCCTTTTTTTCCATGTTTGAAATAACTGTATTATGGTCAGGACTGAATTTCCCTGGTGGATCCTAAACTGAGCGTCAGTGAGTAGGTTTCAGCAGAACAAGTGCCGCTTGATTGCAGTGTTAATGACACCTTCCAGGACTTTACTGATATTCAAGATAAGTCTAGTGGGGCGGTCATTGGCTTGGTTGGATTTGCTTTGCTTTTTGTGGACAGGGCGTATCTGGACAA
Organism: Carcharodon carcharias; assembly: GCF_017639515.1. Taxonomy (NCBI): domain Eukaryota; kingdom Metazoa; phylum Chordata; class Chondrichthyes; order Lamniformes; family Lamnidae; genus Carcharodon; species Carcharodon carcharias. The sequence goes on along the minus strand of NW_024470785.1, from coordinate 417,019 downwards.
TTTTCCACACACCCGGTATTGACTACAGTTATGGCTCCACTGGATCAGGTTGGCTAGAGGTCCGAAATATTTAACTGTATGGGCAGATGGATCTGACAGGGTGAGAGAGACAGGGAGCTTGAGAATAGAATGGAGAAGTAGATGGCTTATGGAGCAGGAACAATTCGTGAGACAGAGGGACAGGACAAGATAGTACAAGATTAAACCATCAACAACTAGAGGAGAGGGAGAGTGAGAAAAGATGGAGAGATTAAGGCTCTCATTTTTTTTATTCTGAGATGCAGAGAATGATTTAAGTAAATGTTTGCATTGTTATAGCACCTCTCACAGGCTGAGAAATTCCAACAGTCATTGCAGTCAATGTTGTAGTGCAGGATTGTGGTCATTGTTTGTCATCGCTCTCTCCCTTTCTCTGTCTCTGTCTCTCTCTCTCTCTCCCTCTCTCTCTCTCTCTCTCACTCACTCGGTATCTATATATCCCCGCTGCATATAACTGTCTTCCCCACGATATAGGGCTTTGACTCTCCATTTTATGTCACACTATATATTTCTCTCGCGATCTCTCTCAATTTCTGTTCCTGAGTCACTCTCTCTCCATATTCATATTTACATCCCTCAGTATCTCAATCTGTTTTTCTCTGTCACTCGCCCTCAGCATCTCTTCTCCTCTGTATGTATCTATTTTTGTAAACCTCTCACTTTGTGCCTCGCTCCCTCTGTATCTCTAACTGCCAGTCTCTCTCCGTGTCTGCATTTCTCTGTGCACACCTCCCCCACTGTGTATATCTCCCTTTTTTTTCACCGTGTCTCTCTCTCTCTTTACCAGTTTGTAACAATGTAATTATTACACTCTCCTTTGAATCTTGGTATAGGTACCTATCACATTCAGGTCATCTGTCCTTCTGCAACCATGTCTACACCGCGGGTTTTCTCTTTCCCTCTATGTGCCCCTCTCGCTGTACCTTTCTGCCCCGCTATACTTGTGTGTTTCCTCTTTCTCTCGCTCTCTGCCTGTGCATATCTCTCTCTCTCCCACACGCACACATGTGCATGCACATGAACACAAACTCAGGCACGCACACATGCACACATTTGCGCATGCATACACATTGCACCATAGGCTCAATGCCTCTGTACCCTTTCCAATCTGTGACAATATGTTTCAGTTAATGCATCTCCTACCTCCTCTGTGTCTTTCCCCTTCTTTCAATCTCCGTTCTGTTTGCTTCTTCTGAAAAACACTCCCAATGTTTTGCAACCCCATATGTGCCTTTCTGCCACTATATTTCTCTCTGTGTCCCTCTCTGGTCCGTGCCCCTCTGCTTACCTCTCTCCTGTCAATTTCGCAGTTGTTGTTGAATTTGTTGGTGTTTTCCAAACGTTGAGGCTATTGAAGTTGTTAGTGTTTTTCAATGTTGATGTTGTTGAATTTGTTGGTGTTTTTCAATGTAGAGGTTGTTGTTGAATTTATTGGTGTTTTCCAAAGGTTGAGGTTGTTGAGTTTGCTCGAGTTCTTCAAAGTATAGGTTGTTGTTGATTACTGTTAGTATTTTTCGATCTTGAGGTTTCTTGTTGAATTTGTTGGTGTTTTTCAATGTTGAGGTTGTTGTTGAATTTGTTGGTGTTTTTCAATGTTGAGGTTTAATGTTGAATTTGTTGGTGTTTTTCAATCTTGAGGTTGTTGTTGAATTTGTTGGTGTTTTTCAATCTTGAGGTTGTTGTTGAATTTGTTGGTGTTTTTCAATCTTGAGATTTTTCTTGAATTTCTTGGTGTTTTTCAATGTTGAGGTTGTTGTTGAATGTGTTGGTGTGTTTCAATCTTGAGGTTTCGTGTTGAATTTGTTGGTGTTTTTCAATATTGAGGTTGTTGTTGAATTTGCTGGGTTTTTTCCATGTAAAGTTTGTTGCTAAATTTGTTGTTGTTTTTGAAAAGTTGAGGTTGTTGAATTTGTTGTAGTTTTCCAAAGTTGAGGTTGTTTTTCAAATTGTTGCTATTTTTCAATCTTGATGTTGTTGTTGAATTTGTTGGGTTTTTCCATGTAAAGGTTGTTGTTGAATTTGTTATTATTTTTCAATCTTGATGTTGTTGCTGAATTTGTTGGTGTATTTGAAATCTTGAGGTTGTTGAATTTGTTGCAGTTTGTCAGCGTTGGTGTTCTTGTTGAATTTGCTGGGGTTTTCCCATGTAAAGGTTGTTGTTGAATTTGTTATTATTTTTCAATCTTGAGGTTGTTGTTGAATTTGTTGGTGTTTGTCAATCTTGAGGTTGTTGCTGAATTTGTTCGGGTTTTCAGTGTTAAGGTTGTTGAATTTGTTTTTGTTCAGCAATGTCGAGGTTGCTGTTGAATGTGTTGGAGTTTTTCAATCTTGAGGTTGTTGTTGAACTTGTTCGTGTTCTTCAAACATTGAGGTTGTTGAATTAGTTGGGGTTCTTCAAAGTTGAGGTTGTTGTGGAATTTGTTAGCATTTTTCAATCTTAAGGTTGGTGTTGAAAGTGTTGGTGTTCTTTAATGTAGATGTTGTAGTTTAATGTATTGGGCTTGTTTTCATTTTGAGGTTGTTATTGAATTTGTTGGTGTTCTTGAAATGTTGAGGTTGTTGAATTTGTTGTAGATTTTCAAAGTTGAGGTTGTTTTTGAATTTGTTATTTTTTTTTTCAATGTTAAGTTTGTTGTGGAAATTGTTGGTGTTTTTCTATTTTGAGGTTGTTGAATTTGTTGGTGTTTTTGAAATGTTGAGCTTGTTGAATTTGTTGCTGTTTTTCAAAGTTGAGGTTGTTGTGTAATTTGTTGGTGTTTTCAATGTTGAGGTTGTTGTTGAATTGTTTAGTGTTTTCAATGTTGAGGTTTTTGAAATTTTGATGTTCAGAAATGTCCAGGTTGTTGTTGAATTTGTTGGTATGTTTCAAAGCGGAGGTTGTTGCCGGATTTGTTGGTGATGTTCAATATTGTTGTTTTCAAATCTGTTGCTGTTTTTTCAACATTGTGCTTGTTGTTCAATTTTAATCAGTGTTATTCAATATTCAGGTTGGTGCTGAATCTGGATGTGGTATTCAATATTGACGTTGCTGAAAGTGTTGCAGTGTTTTCAATGTTGAGGTAGTGTTCAATTTATTGTTTCTTCTTATTTTGAAGTTGTTATTTAATCTGCTTCTGCTTGTCAATGTGAACCAGTTGTTGGCATTGTTGCTATTTTGCAATGGTGAATTTGCTAATTTCTTATTTGTTGTGCAACTTTGAGGTTGTTAATGCATTTCTTGGTCATTTAAAAGTTGAGCTTTTTGTTTCTTGGTGATTTTAACCGGCAGGGCTGTTTTTCATTTTGTTGGTGTTGACAATCTTGTTAAATTTACTGGTGTTTTTCAACGTTGAAGTTGTTGTTCAATTTGCTGATTTCTTTCAATGTTGATGTTGCTGTTGAATTTTTTTAACCATAGTTAAAGTTGTTGTTGAATTTGTTGGTGTTTATTAAAAATTAGTTGATGTTTTGAATGTTGATGTTGTTGATTTTATTGGGGTTTCTTCAGTGTTGACGTTGTTGTTGAACTTGTTGGTGTTTTTCAATGTTGACATTGTTGAAGTTGTTGTATTTCAATGTTGAGGTTGGTGTTTTCAATGTTCTGGTTGTTGGATGTGATGGTGTTTTACAATGTTGAGTTTGATGTTGAATTTGTTGTTTTTTTTCAATGTTGTGGTCTCATTCCCAGGACCACAGGCACCCTGCCACAACGGGACCACAAGCCCACCCCCCACCTCGGAGTACACACGGAGTGATTTTAGTCCGACTCCCACCAAAACTTTCATTCAAAGAGAATCACTGGTTTAACATTGCAAGATATTCCTCAAATACAATAACGTTATTCCTCAAATACCATAACATGATAAGAAAGTGAGTCTGTGAGTCACTAAGAGAGGTCCATTATCAGCAGATGAAATACAATAAACCCGCTGAGATAATTCAATGCATTTGTATTCTTAAAATGTTATCGCCCCTCGGGTATCTAATTATTGCTGTAATTGAGAGATTATCCAGCAGAGTCGAACAGAAAAAGTGTAAGCGTGTGTGCAATTCATACAGCATCCAGCAGAGGGAAGACCATAAAGGTGTTTGTGTAATTCAGAAAGCATCCAGCAGGGCGTAGATCAGTAATGATGAGCCTGCGTAAATCTCAGGATATCCACCAGGGGGTAGGTCAGTAAATGTGAGTGTGTAATTCTCAGAATATCCAGCAGATGGTTGAGCAGTGAACGTGTGTGTGTAATTCTCAGAATATCAAGCAGGGTGCAGATCCCTGTAGGAGGTTTTATAATTCTCAGAACAACCAGCAGGGGGTTGATCTGTAAAGGTTTGTGTGTAATTCTCTGAATTTCCAGAAGGAGATAGATCAGTAAAGTTGTGCGTGTAATTGTCAGAATATCCAGCAGGAGGCAGATCAGTAAAAGTGAGTCTGTAATTCAGAGACTATCAAACAGTCGGTTGATCAGAAAAGATGGATATGTAATTCTCAGAAAGTCCAGCAGGGGGTTAGATCGGCAAAGGTGTGTGTGTGTGTGTGTGTGTGTGTGTGTAATTCAGGTTGCAACCAGCAGGGGTTAGATCAGTAAAGGTGAGTGGGTAAACCAGAGATGCAATGTAGTTTGATAAAGATCTCTGTGTTTTAACCCTATACCTGGGAAATTTGGACCAGCGTCTCCCTTGTTGTGTCCTGCTATTCTTAACCTGATTACTATTGAAGGTGATGTGTTACCCTGTAACTATGCATTCCGCTCCACCTGTAGTATACTTTATCAATGATGCCCAACTTTACCTTTAAAATGCAGTATGTTTATAATAAATGGGAACACTTATTGTCTAACGGTTCAGTCTGTAATATTGCAGTGAACAAAGTCAGTGAAAGACAAGCCATTGATGTCAGCGTGTTTATCCCATTGTGTGAAAACACCAGATACATCATTCCAAATCAGGAATGAAACACAACTTGATATGGACCTGTGAAAATTTGTTATCAAACACCCAGAGTGGACAGAATGGAGAGTGATCCCAACTGCAAAAATGTCTGGAATCATGTGTCAATATCTTCAAAATGCTGACGGACTCAAATTCATCTGGAAATGAGCTGCTGTGCCTGCAGCTCCCCGTTTAACCTGAAAGACAAAGTGAGATCCCAGTGGATCAGGATTAAAGCTATGAGTGTTAACACAGAGAGAGAGTACAGCAACGCTGTCTCACTACATTGACAGTGGCCCTCGCAAAATGTGAGCTGTGATCAAACAATTGGTTTGAGTAGGAGTTGGGGAGGTGACGAACAAAATGCAGAAATGCAACTCAGGTGTCACCTCTCTCTTCAATGCTGGAAGCTAAACACATGGCAGAGCCTGCAGCAGATCTGGGGATCTGGTTGTGCAGTGTTGTCAGTCTGGTCTCTGAAACAAAAGGCTGCAGAGAATGTTTGAAATGAAATGAGAATAGTAAATCTAACCAATGTGCAATTGTATTGAAGTCCCACAGAGTGCGCGAAACAGAGTGGGATAAAAGTGAGTGACCTGTATTGCACTTTATGTTAACGTGGAAGCCATTTAATGTCCCGTTACAGATCTCCAGAAAAAAATTTATAGTTTGGAAAGCTAATTGCAGAGTTTCCAGCCTTGTATTCTTATAGCATACGAGTGGAGGTTTCTGTCAGTATGTGTATGTGTGTGTGTGTGTGTTTGTGTGCTTGTACTGGATGGATGTTTCTCTCAGTTTGTGTGTGTGTGTGTGTGTGTGTGTATTTGTACAGGAGTGGATGTTTCTCTCATTATATGTGCGTGTATACAGGAGTGGATCATTCCCTCAGTGTGTTTGTGTGTGTGTGTACGGGTACTAGATACGAACACCCACAGACCTCGGGACAGTGAGCTGGGCCATCCCAGGGACCAGACCCAAATGCACCCAGACCTCGGGACAGTGCGCTAGTCCAGACAAGGATCTGGACACGATGAAAACCAAATCTCGGGATAGGGAGCTGGCCCAGCTCAGGGACTAGACCCGAACACCCTCAATTATCGGGACACTGATCTGGTCCAGCTCAGGGATTAGACCCGAACACCCTCAGACCTCGGGACAGTGGGCAGGCCCTACTCATGTACTAGACACGAACACACCCAGACCTCGAGACAGTGAACTGGCCCAGCTCAGATACTAGACGCAAACACCCTCAATTCTCGGGACACTGATCGGGTCCATCTCAGGTACTAGAAATGAATACCCTCAGACCGCGGGACACTGAGTTTGTCCAGCTCAGGGACTAGACACAGAAACCCCCAGACCTCGGTGCCTTGAGCATGATCAGCCCAGGGACTAGACGTGAACGTTCCAAGACCTCGGCAGAGTGAGCTGGCCCAGCCCAGGGTCCTGAATCGAGCACCAAAAGACCTGGGGACAGTGAGCTCACCCAGCCCAGTGATTGGATACGAACACTCCCAGGCTCGGTACAATGAACTGGTCCAGACCAAGCACCCCCAGATATCAGGACAAGAAGCTGCTCCATTCCAGTGACTAGAGGCGAACATATCCAGAAAACGGGACAGTAAGCTGGACCAGAACAGGGACAAGACTCGAACACCACCGGACCTCCAGACAGTGCGCTTGCCCAGCCCAGTGACCAGACCCAAACACCACCAGACCTTGGGACAGTGATCTGAGCCAGCCGAGGGACTAGACGTGAAAAAACACTAGACCACTTGTAGATTAAGCTTGCCCAGCCCATGGACTGGACATGAACACTCCCAGAAAACGGGACAGTGAGCTGGCCCAGAACACGGCCTAGACACAAACACCATCAGACCTCGGGACAGTGACCTGGACCAGCCCAGGGACTAGATGCCGATAAACACCAGACCACTTGTAGCTTGAGCTGGCCCAGTCCAGGTACTAGACACGAAAATCCTCAGACCATAGGACAGTGAGCTTGCCTAGTCCAGGGACTAGTCCAAAATACTCCCACACATTCTCTGGACAACTTCCAATGCCCCTACATCTTTCCTTAGATAAGCGGGCCAAAATTATTCACCGTATTCTCCGACTCAGGCAGATGATTCAATGGTGGTGCTACCAAGCCTGTGTTCATGCTGGGCATTGATAGCATTGACCCAGATTGCTCTCAGTAATCCTGCTCCCCGAGTGCTTCTTCCAGGTGTGCGTCAGTGTGGTATATTCATTCATCAGCTGAGGTGGGACCAGGAGGCGTTAGCACGCTGGTGCCACCAATGGCCATATATGCCCTGTTACCATGAGGTATTGGGATCGAGGAGGATTGTTGAGGGTTTGCAGGAACACATACCTGCTGGATGTGGTGGATCTGCCCTGTGGATGGTGGCCAAAGGCGGTGATGAATGAGCCTGGGACATAGGGCGGAATGAGAGCACAACACTGCTGTATCCACCAGGTGGAAAGATGACCCTGCTGCTCCCTGCCCCCCATTCTACCCACCGCCCACTCCGGCCTTGCCTATATGGCAGCACATTGCAGTTTGCGTGAGAAATGAGGCATGGACAGGAGGCATTAGCAATGCAGTGAGTCTTTATTCATATGGTTCAAGAAAGTGGTGGGATCGGATTTAAGGGGGGTCTCCACGTCCAAATAAAATGCCAATGAAGGTTTGCTTCTTTCGGAGCCTCGGACACAGGCGCATCCCCCCTGGCCTTGGGCCTCATTTAGACACGCAGCAGTGAAAGTCTCGGGCGAACTTGTTGGGAATCTCGTCTGAATTGCTGTTGCAGGGGCTCGATTTGCAATACCCAACCTGGATGCATCCGAATGCGATGGCTGGAATAAAGCAGGAAAAGTCTCATTAGTCACTGTTTCTGGGTCTGGGGTGCTGGTGGTGTTGGGGGGGGGGGGGTGTTCTGGGATTGGGAGGGGGTGTGAACATCGGGTCACCTCCATTAAAAATTATGCGGATGAGCAGTTGGCAACTACATAACATTCATGGTGTGTGTCAAGTGCTAGTAAATGGAATTAGGTAGGTAAAGCCTGTTGTTTCTCACGTGTCAATGCAGACTCGAAGGGCATATAGGCCTCTTCCACACTGTGTGATCATGTGATTAAGAAGATTCGTCTGCCTGTCACTCACGGGAGGATGATGGACAACATGGTCTTACACGGAATCTCATGTCTCCCTCTTTTGTTTAGTCTATGGTTCCTTTCAATGTGTCGACATTATTCACCTCAACCCTTCCCCTGTTGTAACGATTCCCAAGTCATCACCCCTCTTGGGTACAGATGTTTATCATGATTTTCGTATCTGATCCCTTATTCAATCTCTTATCCTGTTGGACACCTAGATGGTGGTCACGGGCAACAGGTGGGAACATCTTCCCTACATCTACCCTATCGAAACTTCCATGTGTCACACAACAAAAACACGAAGTTGTTCATTTCCCTGTGACCGAGCCTAGAGCCCCAGCGAGCTTCACAAGAGAGTTATCAAATTGCATCAATCATCAACTCCCACAGGAAGACACTAGGGCAGCTGACCAAACGCTAGATCCAAGGTAGGATTTCATTGAGCGCCTGAAAGTTGGAGAGGGGGCGGGAAAGATGTGGAGAGGTTTAGTGAATGAATTCTGGTGTTCGATTCCCAAGCGGCTGGAGACAGGACCGCCAATGTAGGAGGGAGTGAAATGGGTGAAAGTCCAGGGGTCACACATGGTGTAATGGAGAGATATTGGAGGGTGGATAGTTGGAGGGGATTATCGGAATAGGGAGGGAGCAAGATACGGAAGGGATTTGAAAACCAGAATCCGACATCTGAAATAGAGATACCGGTTGGTTAAAGGGCATCAAAAGTTACCCTACGGGCACAAGGTGATCAGTGAGTGTTAGGACATAGGCTTCACAGTTTTGTTTGGCTTCACTTTATGGAAGGTAGAAGGTGGAAGACACAGCCAGAGTTATATTGGCATAGGAAGCTCCAGAGGTAACCAATGTTTTGATGAAGATTTCAGTGTCAGGTCCGATGAGACAATGTTACTGTTGGATGATGTTTCTGTAGTGGATATAGGAAGTCTTCGAGCTGGCATGAATATATGACAAGAATCACATTTTTAGATCAAATCTACACAAGTCTCAGTCTCGGAGACTTCCCAGAACCAGGGATGAAGTAAGCAGAGAGGGAACAGGTGTAGGTCCACGGCTGAAAACAATGGTGTGAATCAATGAATTCTGAGAGATACACTAACCTCCGCTATCATTAGGCGGGGTTCTTGGTTGGGCAGCGGTGGTCTGCACCAGTAGCAGGACACCAAGAACCAATAGCAGTGCTTTCATCATCATCTGCCGATCTCCTCCTCGTCACAATGAGATGATCGGAGTTAGGGCGGTATTTATACAAATTAAGAAAGAATTCTGTAGTTAACAATAACACTCTCCTGGTGGAGATTGGCTAGGACTGGATCGTGTTAAATTAGTCATTCAGAAACTGGGAACAACAATAAATTGAATCAACGATTAAAGCCGTCTCCAAGGCAAGTTTTCATTAATCAGTAGCAGTAAAACCTCAGCAATGATTAAAATTGGGTTAATTTATAGAAACACTGTGCTGTGATTAAATTGAAGACACACAGCAGAGGACGAGGCCATTGACCAATCGCGCCAGTCCTGCCTCTTTGAATGTACCATCCAATTCTAGCCCCTTCCTCTCCAAACATTCCATAGGTTTGTATCGCCTGATCCAGTTCCCCATGTGAATGATAATATTGAACCTGCTTCCATCGCCCTTTCAGGCAGCGCGGTACAGAGCTCAATAACTTGCTACAGTCAAAGAAATTCTTCCCATCTACTCACAAGCACCTCGTAAATTCTCTTAATTCTGTTTTTGCTGGATCTGTAACCTCCAAACCTCTAAAATATCATAGACCGAAAGTTGGAAGAGGAGTTGAAGCATTTTCCCCTGGTGCTAATTTTGACCCCTCAAGAAGCACACCTAAAGCTGGTCATAAAAAAATTGCTGTTTGTTGGATCTTTCTGTGCCCTACTTGCCGGTGGCAGTCCCTTACATTATCCTAGTAGCTACAACTCAGCGGCATACCACAGGCAGTGGGGCGTGAATTCAGTTTTCCTTTAGTGGTGAACGTTGCTATAGAAATGATTCTTCCCCCTTCCTACATTGAATCCACACCCCATGGGATCTTGTGAAATAAGACACAACACGGCATCAGAAAAAAAAACTCCTGCAGAATTCCTGCTAACACTGTTCCTCAGTCGATGAATCCAAGTTGATCAACGCTTGGTGGAGGCACTGTTATTCGCAAGGGCTGTAATCTAATTCAGATAGTTTAAATGTGTTATTTTGGTGTCTGTAGGTGTTACGAATGCATGTTAGCTTTAAGGTTTATGATTAATTTGTATTCTTGTAACCGTGTGTTAGGAAAATGTCAAATTGAGTTTTAGTTTCACTTTAAAATGGTGCCGGCATTTTCAGTGAGGGTTTGTCCGACCGTTGCAGCTAAGGTACGCAAACATGAGTGGATTATTTGGGCTTGAGGATCTTAGAAAGGCAGGCCCTTTCACAGGGACACACAAAAAACTTAGACACAGCAGTTTTGATTTGGAAGCTATTGGAGTTTGGCAGGTTTTGAAAGTGGCTGCCAGGCAGGAACAGCATAGAAGGGGGTTGATAGCCAAGCCCAAGCTGAAGGAACCCTCAAGAATCCAAGGGAGTGGAACATGAGAAAGCCCCTAGCAGAACTTCGAGATAAAGGGAGGACAGAATCCTGGAAAAGCTCCTGTTGAGTGGAGCTACGAGTGAGGGTTTGAGATGGATTCCATGCTTCAAGTTTAAAGTGTGAAGACTCAGAATGCAGATGTAAAGTGAGAACAGCTTGCAAGAGGCAAGAAGGTCGAAAGAAGCAACTGAGGTTCTGTAACACTTTGCTCTCGGCAATTGAAGCAGTAGTTCTGTTTTCAGCTGAGTATTTGTGAGAGAATTCATGACAACAGTTTGGATGCATCTTGGGGCCCAGAGGTGAGGAAGATCAGAAGGAGAGCCGCTGGAGGTGAACCTTTGTGGTAGACTTCTGGTTTAGGTGAGGTTTCCAAGGTGACAAATAGTGATTGGAAGCCCTCGCATGAAAGATGGGGTTCAGTGAGACCATTTGGCTCACTTTGTGCCAAGGGTCGGGACGAGATGAGGAAAGATTCATTGCATCTGGTTGAGTGGCATCTGCCATGTGATTTCAGAGTGTTGTGTACCTGACTGCATGGTGCATATTGGACATTATACTTACTGTGAGTATTAGAGTGTAAGATAGCTTTTGCAACTTGTGTTATCCTTAAAAACCTTTATATATCTGTAAAGCTATAGTTATGGGTGAAGACATGTTGTAATACTTTTCAACTTTTCTTCTTTACTAAATGTTGTGTTCTTTTGCTAAACGTTCCTCAGCTGATTCCAGTGACTCTTCAGTAGTCCCATCCACTTATCAAAAGAAACAAATAAAAGTGAGAGTCTATAAAGTTGTGTTTCAACTTGGTATCACGTTTGTACAGGGGTAACCTCAGCTGGGATGGCGAAATAGCCCAGGATGTACTCTGGGTGTAAGGGGTCTCCAATGCCAAGGAGTAACAGTGACTCAGCAGCAACATTTTGAGTGAATTGGCTGAGTTTTGAAGGATATATCAAACAGGCTGGAAGGGAATGAAGGTCTCTGTCCTTCCATTAACTCGAAAGCATGATTGAGAGTTCCTACTTTTCAACTTTGTTCGATTCTTGGAGGCCTTCTTTAGCTTGGGCCTGACTATCTGCCCCCTTTTAAGTTGTTCCGGCCTGGCAACTATCTTGAAAACTTGCTGAACTCCAACAGCTTCCAAATGTAACCTACTGTTCCTAGCTTTTACGTGTGTTTCTGAGAGAGGACCTGCCTTTCTAAGCGCCCGTGACCAGGCAATAGCCAAAAACTTCCATTTTGTTCCACTTCCATCTCTCAGTGGCAGGCGGTGAGAGAAGCAACAACAGGGGGTAACTTTCTTGGCCCGGTCCTCACTAATCTACCCTTGAGCAGATGAATTTGTCCATGGCGGATATCGGCAGGAGTGACCGGCACAAACTCTTTGTAAGGGCAAAGCCCAGTCTTCACTATGATGGCAGCTTCCATCGTGGTGTGTGTCACTCTCAACTGTGTCCAGCAGCGCAAAAGCGGGCATCCTTGAGGCACTGTGGGCCCTTTGCCGCAGAGGCAGGATTGAGCACAAAGGTAATCTGTAACCTGATGTCCTGGCACAAACCTCACTCTCCCACTGCGATGTGGGTTTACAGACAAAACATGGGATGTAGCGGGACAGGGAAATAGAACGCAATAAATTTCTCATGGGCAGTTCGGGTTAGCCAATAAATGTTGGCATCGGAAGTGGGGCCCACTTTCGAAGAATGGAGAGGTGAAGGATATGGAAGAGGGTGGAATGCCTGTCGGGGTTCACTCTGCACCAATTTCGGGCACCATTTTGCTATCCTTCCAAAACGTAGTGCTGGTCTCGGGCTTATCAGCCTGTTAAACATTTGCCTTGATCATGGAACTGACCGGTCATCACTAGCCGTGCCGTCTGACAGCCTTGACCATGGGCACCAGGATCTGGCAGGAAGGATTCCCCCAGCACAGGGCCCCAGCTGCTTCCCGGCCACCTGTGTGTAAAATTCCAGCACAGGCTGGAATTCCACAAGCTTGTGGAAAATGTGTGATCCGAATCCAGGAGGGTAACATTGCCTTGGGACATGAATACCCTTGGGCCACGGAAACCTATCAATTTTACAGTTAAATATTAGAAATAGATCTCACACCTGTTGCTCTTTAAAGAAAGGAGTTACTGATGTGTATCGCCCTTTGTGTATGGCAGTGTTACCTAAATGTTGTACAGTGCAGTCTGACTAGGCCTTTTGGACTCTGTCCCATAGCCTGAGTCTCCTCCACCAGTGAATATAGTTTCTCTGTGTCAATCTTTTCTGCTCCCCTTAACACCTTGTGTACTTCAACCCAACCACTCTGGAACGATCCAAATTCCAGGGAGTACATGGATTATCTGTTTAATCTCTCCCAGTCTGTTTTCCGTTGTAGCCCAGGTATCATTTCTGGTAAACATATCCTGCAGTCCCTCCACGCCTGACAACTCACATTAGGGAAAATTGTCAATAATTGATTTGTCTCCCTCTCTCTCTCTCTCTCTATCTATCTCTCACCCCATTCTTAAGCAACAGAGTGGCTTTTAAAAGTACTCAGCTTCAATGAATAATTATAATATGAATGTAAATGCAGGGAACTATAGACCGGACATCCGCAATTTATCAGCTGTTTCCTTCAATCGCTGGCTTGGAAACGATCTGTCCCTGGGGATTTGCCATCCAAAAGTCCCATTATTTTCTCCACTTCCGCTATGTTGCTAATTCTAGGTCTTTTATGAGTATTACCTTTAAAAAAAATTCAGGCTATATGTTATATTCACTGGAAAGTTCAGAATATGTTGCTTGCCCTTTCCAAATCTTTGAGATTCTCAACCAATTGTAAGAGTGCTTCCCTTCAACATACCAATCTTAGCTAGTGCCCTAGTTTGACCATTTTCGACCAATGGAGCGAGAGAGATTGAATTTCCTACAACAATCTAGCCTTAACCTGTGCCAGTTCCTTACAATTCTAGCTCGCAGTCCACCATTCTAGACATCGGCAACCAGTTTTGCCTTCAAGTGAATGAGAACGTTGTACTCTCTGGAGGCAAAGGTCAAAATGTTTCGCAGCTCCAATCTCAGTTCCATTCTGTGCTGCCTTTTCTCCTTAAAGTTACGTTACAGAACATTCTCATTTGTAGAGTTGCCAACTATAGGTCAACTTAACAACATTCCACAAATGCATAGGAATTGTGATCTTACATTTCTCAGCTGATATGAAGTGCCATTGGTAACCGAAGCCTGGACAAATAGAGCAAAACGTCAATGGGGTGACGGCCCACAAGGTTGGAACCTCAGGTATGCCTGCTGCTGGTCTTTACGTCGTCTCCTGCAGTCTGAATCTGAGTTTGTAATTGGGAAACATTTTGCTTTTGTTCTCTGGAAATTCTAGAATGATCATTTAACAGATGCCAAAACTGAATGCCAATTGGCTATAAGGGTAGACTGAGGTCTGGAATTGTAAGGAATGGGCACAACTTAAGGCTAGATTGCCTTTGAAAAAATCAGAAGTTCTCAATCCATTGGCCGAGAACAATGCTTGACACCTTGTTCTAAAGGTCGTGGTAGGATGAAGAGTATGCCGGGCCATGGTCTTGCAGATTATGTCTGAATTTAACTTTGCTGCTGCTGATGCCCCACTGGGCCTCGTGGATGTTGAGATTTGAGCTGCGTGATATGTTCTGAATCTATCCCATTGACAGAAATGGATGTAGCACAACACAATGAAGTGTCTTCCCAGTTTGAAGACAGGGATAAGTTGTCACAAAGAGTGTACGGTGGTCATGCCTAGCAACACTGTCAGGGTCAGATCCACCTGCAGCAGGTAGATGGGGATGATGAGGCCAAGAAAAATAATCCCTCAGGCCTATTTTGCCTATCGAGGCTCATCCACCTAGGTCTGTTGCGGTGACCAAGATCCACTCTTGGTGATGAACATGCCAGTCCCACAGCAGAGAACATTCTCTGCCCTTGATACGCTCAGTGCTTCTTCCATAAGGTGTTTAGAATTGATCAGATTCTGGAGAGTGGTAGTTGGGAATCAGCAGGAGGTTTTCATTCCCCTGTTTGCCCTCATGCTTTGTGACATCACAGAGACTGCATTTATTGCTGAGCGCTCCCAGTGAGAACCCATACCTATTGTATTCCCCTGTGCCACGAGGCCTGGTACATCCCTCCTGTCAGTGGGGCATGACTGTGTAGTGTCTATTCCGTCCCCCTATATTCTGCCACTGGCTGTTCTTTCTGGTTCACCATCACTTTCACCTTTTATCAATTTGTCGCTATTTGCCACCAAAATCTGAAAAATGAATACTGAACTGAGAAAACGGCGGCAGTAGTTTTGGGAACAGTGACCGCGCTGAGCTCTTTAAAGAACATCACCTGCTATTTGATGCTCACAGGTTAGTATTTACCGAGGAACACCCCATGGTTATTGTGGTGCAACATTTGCTTTCCAGCTCTCTCGGGCCTGCTAACGATCTAAGTTCTCCATTACATTCTCACCCACTGTGTCCCATTTATCCAGATTCTGCTGCTCAATGTTCTCACCGTCAGACACATTCTATTGAACAGCAGTCCCTGCAAGGAGACTCAGGGCTCAGGGCAATGTGGATAGTGACAGAAATCCAGAGATGGAGTGTAGGAGAAAGTCCATCATTTTACTGCTTATTATCTCGTTTCATCCTGTTGTGGGGAATGGTAATATTGTTTCTATCTGAGGCTGAATATCGTTCTTGTGGAATGTGCCAGTCGAGATAAATTAAATTCTGATGGAATTGGGTTTCAAGCTGCAGCTCGTGAGTTGCTGCACAAACACTACGATTTATACCATGACCCAGAGTAAGTACAAGGAGCAGTTGACGAATGTGCTGAGATATCCCTTTACTCGAATTCTTCAATCCGTGCATAGATTTGAAGAAGTTTCTCGTTGGAGAAGCAGCTGAAGTTCGTTGGTCCTAGGACAGTAACACGTGAAACAACTGAAGTGATGTCCTGGTGCTGAGATGACTGACCGCCTTCAACCACAACCATCTTCCTTTGTGCTAGATATTACTCGAAATAGCGCAGCGATGGTGGTGTATGTGACGTTGCATTTATGGTATTATTTCTTATTAATATGGCTCTTGATTAGTTTGCGAGGCAGCTCGCCCAATTTCGTTCAAACCCCCAGATTCTAATGAGGAGGACTTTGGAGGATCGGCAGGGTTGACCTTACCGTTGTAACTTCCTAGGCCGATTCCATCTGCTCAGTCCTTTTTCATTCTTTTGAGACTTTGTGGCTTGAAGAGCCATTTCAAGGGTATTTATGAGTGAACCACCATGTTGCTGACGACTAAAAGCCACATGTATCCCAGCCAGGTAAGGATAGCAAATTGTTTTCCCGAAAGGGTACTAGTGAACCAGAAGAATTATTACGGCAATCGGCCATGGTTTCAAGGTCATCATCAGTCATTTAGCAACAGGTTTTTTGTGAATTGAATTTTCAACATGCTGCGGTGCGATTGGAATGCTGGTCCACAGAGCATTAACCAGGGTCCCGTGTATCTGTGTGTGTGTGTTTCTGTGTGCGTTTGTTTGGGGTGTCTTTCCGAGAGTGTGAGGGAGAGAGATTGTATAAGCGAAGCTTTAAAACAATCCATGATCTTATTGAAGGGTGGACAGGCTCGAAGGTTCTAATATCCTCCTCGTGCTCCCATTTATGTCTTTCATTCCTCCCCGTGCAGGAGGCAATATGGCGTCCCCGATGTTTCTGGAGCAAAGGCGACTCCTTTTCCCACAATCCCCCGCGCTGGGAAAGTCCTCTATCATTGACACGGGACAAAGTTGGGGCAGTTGGACAAAGAGCAGCGACCCGGCGCGGAGGTGAGTAAGAGGTGACTCTGAGATGGAGAGCCGGTGGAGCAGGAGGTCCTGAGGGGAGTGAGAGCGGCCTCTGGCGGACAGGACGGGAACAGCAGCATGAACTGTCTCTCTTCATAATGGCCCCAGTTCAGATGTTCCAGGCTCTGGGAGCCTCTTCAGAAATAAACTTCAGCTTCTAAATTTACCACCAATAAGAACCATTCCCTCTGTAGAGCAGCTTCACTCACCATTCCCGCACTATATTCCACCACTGATTTATGAAAGGAAAACTGTCCTTGACAATTCTTTTGGAGCGTATTTGAAATTAGTGACTGCCACAGTAAATAAGGCGCAAGAGTAGAGGTAGTGTATTTGCATTCCAACTCAGCTGAGCTCGCTCTGTATTACCATAACCTACAGAAGTGGAGACCAAGAGCTGAAAAATTGGAATAAATTGCAGAGCTCTTCATTTCTTCCCAGCACGAAGAGAATGTGAATAAAGGCTGTTAAGAAGGGAACATGCATTCTCTCTCATGTCTTTTTTGTGTTTGCTAAGTATTTTTTCTGGACAAAGAAAAGGTGAAAATGACAACACTATCTTGGAGACATATTTAATAATTTTTTTTAGCAAGATCCCATATGTCGGATTAAACATTGTCAATGTGTTGCAGAGGGTCACAGGGTAGAGCGAAGTTTATATAATTCCATTCCGATTTGCAATTAGAGCCTGATAACTGAATCGAATGTCCACATTGCAGTCTGAAATACAGCTACACGTTCCAGCCAAAATCTCCAACGGGGAATGAGGAAAGAGTTCATCCACAGGATCAGCTGGTAAAAGGGCGAATTCACGACCCGAGCGGACAGTGCAGCCCGCTGCAAACTTCAATATCTAACAACATTGATCAATATTCACACTTCATCCACCTGTTTCCAGATGCAGCCATGCAGGAAATAAATTTCTCTGAGACTGGCCAAGGGCAGCGCCTGAAGTGGCGATGAGCTGCGAGCAGAGGTGAAGATTGAGTTACTTTAATCTGAAGAGAGTGAAAAAGGTTTGCGAAGAGGCTTTGACCCCGGGAGCTACGATTGTGGAAAGAACTCAACACTCACGCTCCCATCCCGTCTGATGCTGCCCCACAACACTCAGTGAGAAGCCCTTACAGAGAGAGAGAGAGAGAGAGAGAGAGATAACGAGAGAGAGAGAGAGCGAGCTTTCAAATGACCCAGACATCACAGAAAAATGAAGGAGGCTCTTGAAACGTTCAGGTTAAGAATTCAGAAAGTAATTGAGCACAACATTCAAGCAATAACAATAGCAAACCAAGTTTAAATCAATCAGATTTACAATTAGAGCAGATGATCACAGACTCAACCGTTTTCCAGTTGTAAGCTCAGTATTGAAAGACTCAAACCCTTGTATTGGAATGCATCTTGAATTCTGCCATTTTATTGATGCCTTTCTAACTGAGAGATTTCCTTGTCTGATTATCCATCAATGTAAGCCCTACTTGCTGACCTGTGCAGTTTGAGAGGTTTACCCTGTAGAGTCAATGGATCATTTCACAACATTTCTGTTGATGATCGCCAGTGCAAATGATAAACAAAAACTCACTTTTCACTTCCTCAGATATAAAATTTCGCATAAGCAAAATGTCATTCAATCCGCCTCACGGCACTAACTTCAGTAATTCCAGCTGCTCCCCTTACATTTACTTTCTGTCACAGCAACATGAGGTTATATAATACAGCAGATCTAACACAGCTCATGTCACAGGAAATTACTCTTACGTCCAATCAAACCTTGACTTGTGAGTCTATTGTTTTATTCTGCAAAGCCCAGCATCAAATTGACCCCTCATTCGACAGAAACATTGATTTAAAACATGATACATTCCCAGACGCTGACCTTCGCCAAGGGACTATCTGTTGTTCGTCTGGGCGTTCTCGGTGTTAACAGTTCCTTGAAATTTTAACGCCTGTAAACAGTGGGAGATCTTTAATAGAAACCTTCATTAGTCAGGAGATGTTGTCATTCCTGAAATGGTCCGGAGCTGGAGGGTCAGTCTGCCTTCAGTCTGACCATAGGTCACTGATTTAAAAGAGCGACCTCATTTTCTATTTAGCAAAGCAAGGGATGACATACGGCCCCACTCTTGCAGTGCAGAGCTGAATCAATAGCGGTATGAGAATCAAACATGGCTAGTTGTTGATGATCAATTTGCTGACAGGTTCATTGTGTTAAAGAAGCTGAAGATAAAGCAGAGCTGCCATCAAGCAGGTTTGTAAAGCACACAGAGATTGGATCAGGGCTGTTTGGTGACACTCTCCATCTCTTTCACGGTTCTTGATGTTTCACACCTGAGCACTGAAGGTCTTCGCACTTCAAGCGGATTAGACATTGATCCTTCTGGAGCTGCTGCAAACAGAAGTAATGATGGATGAGTAACACAATCTAGGGAGGGATTGGGCAGTGTGACTCCATATGTGAGGGATGGACTGATGGTGAGCAATATCTCAGTTCTTTGTACATTCATGAGATGTGGGCTTCCAGACATCTTCTTCCCTTGTCCTTCTAGATGGTAGTGGTGGTGTGTTTGGAACACATGCTGTCTAAGGGGCTTTGGTGAGCTTCTGCAGCGCATCTTGTAGATATCACTGTGCATCGGTGGTGGAGGTAGCGAATGTTTGTTGATGGGGTACCAATCAACGGAGCTGTTTTGTCCTGGATGGTGTTGAGCTTCTTGAGTGTCACAGAAGCTGCATTCAACCAGCCAAGAGGGGAGTTTGACATCACACTCCTGACCTTTCCCTGTAGATGTTCCACAGGCTTTGGGGAGTTAAGAGGTGAGTTAGTTGCCGCACGATCCCTAGCTGCTTGCCTGCATGTGTAGACACAGCACCTTTGTGGCTACTTCTGGCCTGCTTCAGTTTCTGATCAATGGGCCTGGGAAGAACCAGAGGGGCAATATGAACAGTTAGCTGAAATGGGAGCTCTCGATAAGTGAATACAGAGTATGAAAGCGAGGATCTGGTTTATCTCATGTTTGTTCACAGTACAGTGCAGTCTCTAACCCGATCCATAATGATATCCCTCGCTCTTTCTTCATTGAGCCCTCTCACTGAAGTGACCTTCATGCGAAAACACAAAAGTCACAACACCAGCAGTTTAAACATAATCTGTATTTCACGTAGGGCACAGTTTGTATTTCGCACAATCACTTCCGTTTATATTCTGCTTCCGCTAATCCAGCTCATCGTCCCCTTTTTAAATTCTCTCTCTCTCTCTCCATACCTATTTTCATCTCACTCCATCTTATCTCAATCCTAACCTTCCAGTATATCATTCGCAGTCCTTTCTCTTCACTGTCAGCACCTTGTTACCTCTCCTTACATCCTTTTGATCCATTGTTTACGTCTTGTCATAGAGAATGATAAAAAGAGAGAGGGTGGGTGGGGGGCACAGATAGATGAAGCCATAACTGAAACAGAGACAGATTATAGAGAAGGAAGCTCAGAAAATATTTACATAGTTGCGGCCCGTGTTTCCAATGATTTCACACAAAGTGAATCCACAATTTGCATTGTTATGTTTTGTTCTGTGTCTGCATCGTGGGCAAGGCCAGCATTTCCTGTCCACGCATATTTGTCCTTGAGGAGTTGGTGGGCAGGCGCCTTCATGACGACCTGCAATCCGTGTGGTTTCCCTTCTTCTGTAGCGGCCTGGTGCTACTTAGTGGCAGCCTGGGCCATTTCACAGGACAGTTAGCAGTGCGCATTGCTGTGAAACTGGAGTCACATAGAGGCGAGAGCGGGAAAGGATGGCAGCTTTCCTTCCCTAAAGGCAATTCCGAAAGGACAGGGATTTAACACCGATTCCCAATGATTTTTCTGGGCAATGAATGGTTTCCTACAAACATTTTTAATACTGAGATCAATAGAGTTTTGGTCTC
Organism: Carcharodon carcharias; assembly: GCF_017639515.1. Lineage (NCBI taxonomy): Eukaryota > Metazoa > Chordata > Chondrichthyes > Lamniformes > Lamnidae > Carcharodon > Carcharodon carcharias. The sequence continues at coordinate 396,532 of NW_024470785.1, read as the reverse complement.
TCAAGGAATGAATGGATATGGGGAGCGGGCAGGAAAGTGCAGGTGAATCCCAAGATCAGCCATAATGTTATTGAATGTGGGAGAAGGCTCGTTGGGCCGAATGGTCTACACCTGCTCCTTTGTCTTCTGTTCATCTGTTCTACACAATATCACTAACTGGCTAACCTGATATCATTGATTCACCACAGCGAATCAGTCTGGACCACGACTCACCAAGGAATTGGTCAGAAATCCTCAGCTGCAGAATCATCTACCTTTCAACTGAGAAATGAATTAGCGGGGCACAAACTCTCCAAATTCTGAGAGAAAGCAGCAAAACTTAAAGAGCAGCACGGCGTGGACAACAGGAGGGAGATAACAAGTGACACACAACTAGAGTGTATGAGGGGAGGTTGAAAAGAAAATTGAGAGTGAAGAGGCGTGACTGGAAAATTGAGGAAGACAGAAAAAGTGCCCAATTAGGAAAATTATGCAAAACAACTTCAATCACTAAATTCCAATGCACTGACTCACTGTGTCCAACTTCCCTCAATAACTGCGTCAAACACCCCTAATTTAATACATCCGTCTCCCCTCCATCACTGATTCCCACTCCCCTCAGTCACTGCATCCCACTCGCTGTAGTCACTGCATCCCACTTCCCTAGGTCATTAAATCCCAACCCATCATTCAATCCATCCCACTCACTCAATCATTGCACCCCACTCCCCCCGGTCATTACATTCCTTTCCCCTCTGTCACTCCATCATATTCCCCTCAGTTATTAAATAACACTCCCCGAACTCACTCCATTTCACTACCCCTCCCTCAGTCCGTCCCAGCTCGAGTCAATACACCCCAGCCCCATGAGTCATTGACTCCCAGACATCTCGTACGACAGCCAACTGCACTCAGCCACTCCATCCCACACCCATGAATCGTTACATCCACTCCCCTCAGTCATGACATCGCACTCAGCTCAGTCACTACATTCTACTCCTCTTAGTCACTGCATCCCACTCACCTCCGGCAATTCTCCCCTCTCCCCTCAGCCACTGCATCCCCTGCTCCTGCTCACCTCTCCCCTCTCCACTCTCTCACTGCATCCCAATCACCTCACTCATAGCATTCCACTCCACTAATAGATTCGAAACCCCTCTCATCAGTTACTATATCCCACCCCCTCAGTCAGTTCAATGAGGTTTTCTGTAGACTATAAGCTCCTGACTGATAACTGATATCTAAGATCATGCTCAGCTCGATGATGCAGGGTCAGTGGATTTTCCAGTCGAATGTTCCTCCAATTGCGGATTTGGTGTTGTCCCTGGATCTGCAATGAAAGCAGGAGACATGGGAGATGGCAATGTGCAGATCTCCTCAAGAGATCATTTAATTGGTGGGAAAGTTGAGAAAATGATTCACTTCATAATTTATACAGTCTGAAATCCATCAATCACACTCTGCTTCATCACTTCCGACTGCAGCTCAGTAACTAACTACCACTCCCCTCATTCTGTGAGTCCCACCCTTGGTCACTACATCCCACTCCCTGACATATTACAACCAGATCTCCTCAGTCACTGCATCCCACTGCTCTCAGTCAAGACATCCCAATCCACTCACAGACTATATCCCACTCCTCTCAGTCACTGATTCCCACTCATTTCAATCCCTGCTACCCACTTACCTCACTCACTGCCGACCACTCCCCGAACTTACTCCATCACACTCCCCTCACTTACTGCATCCTGCCCCGCGTCACTGCATCCCATTGCCCTCAGTTACTCGATGACTCTCTCCTCAGGCAACTCCATCCCAATTCCATTTCTCACTGCTCCACAATGCCCTCAATCAATGCTCTCAGTTTAGTCACTCACTGCATTTGACTTTCCTAACTCACTCCATACAACTCTCAGTCACCCCGTCCCACTTCGCCCAGCTATGACATTCCACTTCCTTCAGTCACTTTATACCATTGATTTCACGTACAACATCCCACTCCCCTAATCTCTGCCTCCTACTCCCTTCACTTTGAGCTTCCATTGATTATAATGTGTGAAGTTTCTCTGTACATTATCCCATCCAGATTGATACCTGTTATTTCTGAAACCTTGGGGCCAGGGGATGCACTGTCAGTGCATTTTCCAGTTGAATGTTGCTCAAATTCTGGAGTTTGATTTGATCCTGGATCTGCAATGATGTAAGGAAACATGGGAGATTGCAGACACTGAATCAACACAAAGGATCATTTGGGTGTAGGAAAAGTTCAGAAAACGATTTATTCACCATTAATATTGTCTGAATTGCAGCAATTTCACACTTTTCTTTCACTCCTGATGTGGCACAATCAGGAATTCCCAGTCCCCTCCCTCAATACATCCCACTTCCCTCAGTCACTATAGCCCACTACGGTCATTCATTGTATCATCTTCCAACGTCACAGCCTCTCATTCGACTCAGTCATTAGCACGGAGTCCACTCACTCTCTGCACCCCAAACTCTCACTCAGTACTTCCTCTTCACTTCAGTCACTGCATCTCACTTCCACCAATCACTGCATCACACTCTCCTCAGCCATTACATTCCACTCTCCTCAGTCAGTATATTCCACTCCCCACAGCCTCGTCATCCCACTCCATCCAGCCACTTCATCCAGCTCTCCTCATTCCTAACTTGCCACTTTACTCAGTAACTCCCTCCCACTCCGTTCAGCCTCTTCATGCCACTCCGTCCAGCCTCTAAATCCCACTCTGCTCAGTTAATACATCGCAATCCCCTCAGTGACTACATTACACTTCCCTCAGACATGGCATCCCTGTGCCCTCTGTCGCTACATCCCAGTGCCCTCAACTGTAATACCCACTTGCTTCAATCATGTGATCCCCCTCCCCAAAATCGCTGCATTCCACTTGCTTCAGTCACTACACCTCACTCCCCTGAGTGAGTAAACCGCATTCACTTCTGCATCGAGATCCCACTCACCTCATGCATTTCATCCTATCCCCTCAGGAACTGGAACCCGCACCCCCCAGTTACTGCTTCTCCCTAATCTAACTCACTGTTTCCCACGCCACTAACTCACTATGTCCCTCTCAACAGACTTGTGGCGCTAGACCCCTAATCACTGCATCCCACTGACCTCAAGCACTACACTCCAACTCTTTAATCGCGAAATTCCAAACACCTCAATGACTGTACCCCGCCCCATCAATTCGCTGCATCAATCTCACATCAGTCACTGCATCCAACTCTCTTGAGCAATTGCATCCCACCACTTCAGTCACTGTGTTTCACTCCCCTCGGTCAGTGCAGCCCACTCCCCTCATTCACTACATAAAATGCCCAGCAGTCTCGGCAAAAATTGTTCTTCAGCCACTGCAGCCCAGTCCACAAAGTCACGGGAAATCAATCTCCCCAGCCTCACCATCCGGCCAATTTCATAATGAGATTTCCCCCATCATATTGTGTGAAGATATTCTGTAGAATATCCCGGCCGGACTGATACTTGGAATTTCAGAATCTGCTGGGATTCACTTGAATTTTTACAAAGGCATTACAACCCATTCCATCCCAATCACCTCAGTCACTGCATCCCACCCCCTCAGTTACTGCATCTTACTCTCCTCAGTCACAGTATCACACACCCTCAATCAATGCATCTCATTCCTGTCATTCACAGCATCCACCTCCTTAGCTATTGCATCTCACGCCCCTCATTCACTGCAGCCCGACACCTCAGCTACAGCAGATCAGTCCCCTCATTTACTGCATCCCACACACTCAGTCACTGCATCTTATTCGCCTTGTCACTGCATCCTACACTCCCAGTCACTGCATATCACTCCCCTCAGTCACTGCATCCCACTCCCCTCAGTCATTGCAACCCACTCCCATCAGTCACTACAGCCCACTCCTCACAATCACTGCATCCCACGTCCTCAGTTACTGCATCTCATACCCCTCAATCACTGCATCCAACACCCTCAGTCAGTGCATATCTCTCTCCTTAGTCACTTCATTCTACTCCCCTCAGTCATTGCATTGCATACCCTCATTCACAGCAACTCAATCCTCTCAATCACTGCATATCATTCCCTCAGTTACTGCATCTCATCCCCTCAGGCACTTCATCCCAACCTCTCCATCAATGCATCTCCCTCCCCCAAGTCACTACATACCACGTCCTCAATCACTACATCCCACCTCTTCAGTCATTCCGTCTCACTCCCCTAGGTCTCTACAACACACTGCCTGCAGAGACTACAGCCCTTCTTCCTCTGTCGCTAGGTCCCAATCACCTCAATCACAACATGCAGCTGCTCTCCATCACACTCCTCTCAGTCACTTCATCCCACTCCGCTCAGTCATAGGTCTCGCTCCCCTCAGTTACTACATAGCGACTCAGTCATAAGTCTGACTTCCCTCATTGTCTCCATCCTACTCCCTTCAGTATGAAATTTCAGCGATCATACTGTGTGAAGATTTTATGCCAAGTTCCCACTTCACCTTATAGTTCAGATCATGTGGGGCTTGATGATGCAGGGTAAGTAGATCTTTGATTGGACTGTTCTTCAGATTCCAGAGTTGTTGTTATGCCTGGACCTGCAGTGAAGTAAAGGAACATTAGAGATTGCTGCGTTTGGATCACCTCAAGAGATCATTTAATTTGTAGCAAATTCAGAACATGATTCACTGCATCATTTGTACAGTCTGAAAACCACCAATGTCACTCTGCACTCTCACTCCTGAATGTACCACAGTCAGTAACGCCCGGTTCACTAGTTCACTATATCCAACTGTCCTAATTCGCAACATCCCACTCCCCCAGGTCACTACACCCCGCTGTCCTCAGTCACTACAGCCTCCCACTTTCCACCGTCTCTGCGTCCCAATACCTCAGTTCTACACCCCACTCCCTTCAATTACCTCCACTCCCTTCAGCCACTACATCTCACTACCAGCAGTCTCTACATCCAACTCCAATCAATCACTGCTTCCCAAAACCCTCACTCACTGCTGCCTACTACTCTTATTCAGTGCACCCCAACCCCTGTATTACTCCCACCACTCAGTGCATCCAAATACCTCAGTCAATACATCCCACGCCCCTCAGTCACTACATCCCACGCCCCTCAGTCACAACATCCCCCTGCCCTCAGCCTCTCAGTTCTGCTCCCTTCAGTGTGAATTTCCCCCTCCAAACGGGTACCTGATATTTCAGATCCTGCTGAGATCGATGATGGAGTGAGAGTGGATTTTCGAGTCATGAGTTCCTCAGATTCTGGATTTGTTACTATCCCTGTATTTGCTTTGAAAGATGGAGTCATTGGAGGTTGCAGAATGTGCATAACTGCAAGAAATCATTTAATTGATAGCAAAGTATAGAAAATGTTTATTCTTTCATACCATCTGAAGCCCAGCAATGTCACTCTGCTTTGTCACTCCAGACTGTACATCAGTCACAAACTCTCAGCACCCTCACTCACTACATTCTTCTCCACTCATTAACTGCATTCCTCTCCGCTGAGTTACTGCATTCCACCTCTCTAAGTAACGACATCCCAGTGCCCTGACTCATGACATCCCACTCCCCTCAGGCATTATGTCTCACTATCGTAAGTCACAACATTCCACTACCCTCAGACATAACATCCCACTCCCCTCAGGCTTTACATCACTACTGTCACTATTTCACACTCCGCTCAGATGTTGCAAACCACTCGCTTCAACCCACACAATCTAGTTTAATAAATCATTACCTGCCAAACTACTCAGTCACTATATCACATACCCTCTGTTGCATATAGATTAATATCTTCTATTGGTTCCTGCTGGAGTCAAATTCAGTGACGAGTGTGTTTTAAACTATTCTACCATGAAGATAACTGTGCTTTAAGACTGCGCTGAAATAGGGGATGAAATATTGATGAATTCTTTAGTCAATTGCTGCTCGCGTTCCTTATTTTTGGAGATCACTGGATCTGTAGTAAAGGAAAAGGGAGATGAAAGCGAAATTGGGGACAAGCTACAATTTCAATTGTTTGACACAGAGCTTCATTGAACGTCACACATGTTAAGGAAAAGACCGAGGTTAAGTAAGTTGTAAAGGTATGTGTAGGTGCTAAGAATGAGTTTCATTTTTCAAGTTCAACTGTGATTTCTATTTCTGTATTTTTGCTTAAGATAAGTCACACTGAGTTTTAGTATCACCTTGAAAATGTGCATGTATTCCTTTGAGCGTTTACGATTCACCATGTTAAGCAAACACAAGAGTCGAGAGAATTGTGCCATTAGGTATCAGAGCAGGTCCCTCCCTCTGGCTCACAAAGGAAGAAAGGCATCAGTTTCTACAATATATACATTGTAACTTGTACAATTGTGTGTGAAGGAGTATTGTAATATAATTCATCTTTTCATGCAAATAAACATTTAATTCGATTGCTAAAATTTCGTCAGTTGCCTCCGGTCATTCTGTTCAGCATCGAAAAATAACAAATTAAAATTTAGGATTTATCAACCTGTTTTCCTCCCTGGGAGTAGGCTTGTGCAGGGGAAACCTCAGCAGGGATCCTAAGACACAGTAGTCTCTATTTCACTGATATTAATCGAATGCTCTTCATTTCTATCTCTGCAACTTGAGCTCTAACTGAAGAAGCCCCAGTCTCTCAAACACAGCACCCAAATTCGCCCATCATGGAATCCCACTTTCCCGTACACTACATCCCAATCACTCCCGTCATTATTAAAGGCACGTGTTGGCTCCTGAATTTTACGCAACGCGATTACTGAATCACAGAGAATTCAGTCATTGCATCCCACTCCCCTCAGTCATACCATCCCACTGCACTCAATCACTGTTTCCTACTCCCCTTAGTTGCTGCATCACTCTCCCACCATTTACTCCATTCATCTCCCCTCCGTCACTGTGTCCCACTCTCCTCAGTCACCGCAACAAGATTCCCTGCGTTATTACATTTTACTACCCTGACAAAGTATACCCCCTGACAATGTCAGTAGGAAACAGTGTAAATCTCCGGGGCTGTGTAATTGTGGAGTTACACCGAGGGAAGAATCAGTTTAGATTGAACCCCAAAGAGCGGATAAATGAGGCTGGAGACATGGCTGAGATAGAGGATGGATTCTCAGTTGATTCTTTTTCGATTCTTCCTCGTGTTCCTGAGTTGCCGTTGTCCCTGGATGTGGAATAAAGGGTGCAGGAAAATGGGGGCTGTTGGTTTCACTGCCAACTCCTCGACCTTATTCGGCATAAGTGTCAAGAGGACGCCACACAACTGTGTTTATATCACTTCTATTTTTCCAATTAATCTCTCATCTGTCACCGCAGACTGTGCACTAAGCACCTAAACTCTGCAAATCCAATGAACACATTCTGCTTCACAAATCCACTCAGTGCAAAGCATCACATAATCTGCAACCCATTCCCCTTAGTCACAATATGCCACTTACCTCAGCCACAACATCAACTAAACTAAATCACTAACTCTCAATCCCCTTATTCATGCATCCCACTCCCCTCAGTCACTATATCCAAATCACCTCAGTCACTACATCCCACTCCCTTCAGTCAGTACAGCACAATCCCTTCAGTCACTACATCCCACTCTTCCCAGTGACTACATCCCGCCCTGTCATCCAATACATCCCAATCGTCTCAGTCACTAACTCCTACTCCCCTCAGCCAATAACTCCCATTCCCCTCAGTCAGTACCTTCCACTCCATTCACTAATTACACTCCAGTCCCCCAGTTTCTACACGCCACTCCCCTCAGGCACTACTTGTTACCCTCCATAGTAAATATAAACGACTCCCTCAGACAAAGCCTCCCACTCCCCTTGTTAGAATTTTCAGGAACCATTGTCAAAAAAATGGTAGCAAAACAGGTCAACGGGTGAAATGTAATTCAAAAATATACATGAGGATCACCTATAAATTAAATGCTCCTTATAACATCATTGGGGTGTCCCAAAGGACCAGATTTATGCACTCAAATCTGTAATGGGGCTGGAACTCACAACCTTCTGGCTTGGACCATCCCACTCCCTTCAGTCACTATATCCCAGTCCCCACAGTCACTTAATCACGCTGCCCAGATTCAAGACACCCCACTCCCCACAGTCACTATAACCCTCTCCCCACAGTCACGACATGCATCCTCCTCAGTTCCTCGGCCATTCTCCCTCACATTGAATTGCATATATCTGCTGGACTGGGCTTTCATTTAATGCCGAGGCTGTTGGAATCTTTTTCCTATGATTGATACCTGACACTGCAGGAGCTGCTCGGGTCAATGTTGAACGGTCATTCAGCTTGGTCGTCGACTGCTGCGGCTTTTCCTGTGTTTGGGCTGTCTGTGGATCTGCAATGAAAGAAGAGTAAAGTGTGTATTGTGCCAAAATGTGCCATATATTTCCTGGTGAGGAATGTCTGATACATCTTCATCAGATCCCTGAACATCCACCGCTACTCTTCAATAGGAGGGTGTGCCAATGAGGGAGTGGCTGTTGCCCAGCTCCACATTCAGAGCCTTCCTCTCCCCCAGAGCACCCCGTTTGGAGCAGATTGTCTGATAGACAGAAGCAGCAATGAATGTTGGAAATCACTATAGTTCTGCTGAAAGGTTCACTGTGTGTCATGTCGTCTATTCCCTTAGACAATGGAGGGAGGCCGATGCATTTACTTGTATAAGTATTGACATGGGGTAACCGAATCACACTTCTGAATGCTTTAGAAATTGCTTTGTACCTGTACAATCAGCAACAAATTCGCAGAACAGCTTCAACACATAAACAAAGCTGCTGCAGTTTTTAACCTTTGTGTCAAGGACCCATGAGCAGTGATTTCCATCCCAGTTAATACAAACTGTCCTGGTTACTTCCCCCTGTCCAATGGTGGGATGTGAACCTGAAATGATGTTTATTAATATTGACGAAAGTAAACGATGTGAACAGTGTTGGACGGTGAATGTAAATCTGATATTAGAAAGTCAGAGGTTACCCTCTAACCAGCCTATGGATCGTGTGGAGCAGTGTCTCTGTTTGACCACAGCCTCCGGAATCTTCCATGCACCAGAACTGAAATGACAATCACAATTCCTGAACTGCAACCTCCCATTACATTATTGGTGATATGTCTTCCTTGATCCTTAAAAGACTCCACTGCCCCACCCCACACTGGGGGATGGGGGGGGTGGGGGGGGGGGCGGGGTTGGTAGTGGTGCAGGGCGGGGGATGGCATGAGTCACTGAACATAATTAAGAATGTGTTAGATACATTCCTGATTCACAAAGAGATCAATGGTTATGGTGGGGGAGAGGGGAAAGTGGAGCTGAGGTCACAACCGGAACAGCAATAATGTCATTGAATGGTGGGGCAGGCCTCAGGAGCAGACTTGCTTTCACTTGCTCCCGATTTGTATGTCCCTATATTTAGGTGTATGCAGATCACTCTCTATCCAATGTTATTTCCCACTTCTCCCTGTTCTATGTTCCACTCCATCCAGGAGCTGCCTTTACTGTTCCTGTTTCTGTCTGGCTCTTCCCCCAATCCCTCTATCGTCTCCTTTGATAATTGTTCTGCCTGATGATGCTGCCCCTCCCCAGTTCGCACTTTTCATTGAGAAATGTTGGCTGTGATATCAGCCGTCTCAATCACTCAGGCCCTCACACCTCCTCTAATCTGTCTCCTTCTGAACTTGCTGCAATTCATTCTCTTAGGCCAAATACTGCCTTTTTATCAAACCTGCCAACATGGTTGGTGCTACTGGTGTCTGGCATACTGACCTCTACCTCGCAGAGTCTGAGTGCCAACTCCCGGACCTTTCTTCCGACCTGCTCCTGGAAGATATATCCACTACTGGGCATCTCTCCACTGCCTCCCGAATTGTCACTGACCTCATCTCACCTGGAGATCTTCCTTCCAGAGCCTCCAACCTCATAGGCACCCAACCCCGGTCAGCCCAGTTTTACCTCGTCCAGAGGATCCATAAGCAGAATTGTCTAGGTAGACCGATCGTGTCAGCCTCTTTCTGCCCCATGGAAGACATTTCATCCTGTCGTGACTCAGTTATCTCTCCCATTGCCCAGCCCCATCCCACCTACATCCACGAGTCGTCTGATGCCCTACGGCATATGGGGATTTTCCAGCTCCTTAGCACTAAACACCTCCCCCTCACCATGGGCATCCAATCGCTAAACACATCCATGCACAACCAGGATGGTCTGAAGGCTCAAACTTATTCCTTCAACCGAGGCCCAAACAAAGCCCATCTACCACCACTCTCCTCCATCTGGTTTAACGTGTTCTCTGACTCAACTAATTACTCCAAATAAACGGTGTAGCCATGTATACCAGCGTTGTTAACAGTTATGTCTGTATTTTTATGGCGGAAGTGGAACATTCCTAGTTCCAGTCCAACCCAGGACCACTCCCACAAATCTTCTCTCGGTACATCGATGACTGTTTCAGTGGCATTTCATGCCCCCATCTGTACCGGAGAAAGATTATCAACCTTGCTTCCAATTTCCACCCCTCCATCACCTTCATGCGGTCCATCCCCGACACTGCCCTTCCCTTCCTAGGACTATCTGTCTCCATTTATTGTGATAGACTGTCCTCCAATACTCAATACAAGCCTACTGACTCACACAGCAACCTTTACATTAGCTCCATACACCCTGCTTCATGTAAGGACCTAATCCCATAATCTCAGCTCCTTCTCCCCCGTTGCATCTGTTGCAATTATGCCACGTTCCAAAACGGTGCTTCTAGCATGCCATACTTCTTCATTAACCGAGGTTTGCCACCCAACCAAATCCCCTCGCCACTCTGGTCGACAGGGCCCTCAAGTCAAATATCTTGAATTATTATTCATTGCTTTGACAGAGTTGCTAGAAGGTTGGAACTACTGTAATCTCGAAATTTGAAGTGTTCATTTTTCCTTAGCTTTATTTAATGAAATCACATAATAGCTTGCAAACTGGAAACATACAGCCCTTCCGCGTTTCTTCCTTAACCGAGGATTTCCAGACCTTCTGTTTTACAGGGCCCTTAAACATGTCCGATCCATCTCCCTGCCTCTGCCTCCACACCTTCCTCTCCCTGTCAGAACCATGAACGTCCCCAGTTGTTCTCAGCTTTCACCCGACCAGTTTCCACATTCAAGGAGTAAGCCTCCGCCATTTCCGCCAATCCCAGCATGATGCCAGCACCAAACACATCTGCCCCTCACTCCCTATCGGCACTCGGGAAACCTTGCCCACTCCTCCATCAGCCCTAAGCCTCAAGTCTGAGGGGACAGGGAGATGGGGGAGAGAGACGTCCACGAGGGGAATGGGACAGAGAGAGCTCCTCATGGGAGTTGAGACAGGGAGAGAACCCGAGGGAAGCGGGGCATGGAGAAGTCCCTGAGGGAGAAGGGAAAGGGTGAGTCCCCCACTGGAGATAGGACAAGGAGGGTGCCTCGATAGAGAGGGGGAAGTGAGAAGCTCCGAGGGAGAGAATACAGGGAGAGGGCACCAAGTGAGAGGGGCCAGAGAGAGTTCCTTGTGCACGGGTGCAAACGAGAGGTGCCCGAGGGAGTTGAGCCAGTGGGATGACCCCCAGAGAATGGGGACACGGACAGGACCCTCGGGGCCTTCTGTTCCCAATCACCCTCAAGGACGTCTCTCACATGGGGCGCTCACTCTGTCCTCTGTACCTAGGGGCCGTCCCCCTGCTCTCTATTCCACAGGGAACAATCCGTTTCCCCTCCCCATGGGGAACCTCTTTTTTTTCCTTCTCCCACGAGGAACTCTGCCTTGCACCTCTCCCTAGCTGACCTCTCCCTGTGTCATCCCTTTGACCGGGTGGAGTCGCCGAGGGAGAGATGACAGGGAGAGACCCCTGAGGCAGAGGGGGCAGCTTGAGATGGCGAAGGGACAGGGAGAGGTTGCCAAAGGAGTTGCATCGGGGAAACGGCCCTGTGGGTGAGGGAATGGGAAGATGACCCCGAGGGAGAAGGGGCAGAGATAGTTCCATGCGGGGACAAGGAGAGCTCCCCGCGGGAGAGCGGACAGGAAGAGATTCCTGAAGGAGCGGGGACAGAAAGAGGACCCCCAGTGAGAGGGGTCAGCAGAAGTCCCCAAAGGGAGTGTTACATGGAGATGGGTCAGGAAGGGGTCCGAGATGGAGACAGCATAGGAAGATGTCCCAAAACGGAAGGTGGGGGGGCGGCGTGGAAAGCCATAGGTACAGCGGCTGGTTCCCAAAGGAGACGGGACAGGGAGAGGCTCAGGCAGATATCCCCGAGGGAAATGGTACAGGGCGTGCTCCCCGAGGGATTGAGTCAGAGACAGCTCTCCGGGGTAGAGGGGTGGAAGAGCTGGCAGGGAGAGAGAGTGCAGGAAGATGCACAGATCATGACAGTGTGGTAGTGAGAGGGCTCACATGGAGAACGTTCAGGGTGTGTTCCCCGAGTGTGAGTGCACCGGGAGAGGTCCACGAGGGAAGGGGGTCAGGGTGAGATGACTGGGGGCATTCACATAGGGCTGATTGACATGGAGAGGCCCCCGAGTGAGATGGGAGAGGAAGAGGCCCCACAGGGAGAGGGGAGAGGGATTGTTGGCCTTGAGTGGGGAGAGGGGGAATTCCCTGAGAGCGAGCAGGCATGGAGATTTCCGAAGAGAGAGGCGACAGGGAAAGCTACAAAACCTAGAGGGGGCCGGAGAGCTGCCCGAGGGAGAGCAGTGAGGCAAATTTTCCAAGGCAGAGACAAAAGGGAATGCTCTGTGAGGGAGACGAGCAGGGAGAATTCACGAAAAGAGATGTCTGGGATAGGCACACAAAGGAGAGGTGGCAGGGAAAAATACCCGATGGAGAATGTTCTGGGAGAGTCCCAGAATGAGCGGGGATATGGAGAAGTCACCGAGATGGAGGAGAAAGAGAGCCGACATTGAGAAGAGTGAAGAAAGAAATGTCTCAAATGGTACACCAAGAGGACCCTGAGCGAGAGGGGATATTGTGTGTTCTCCTGTGAAAAGGGACAGGACCGCAAAGGAGCATTGGTGGGGAGAGGGCCCTTGGGTTATAAGGCTCATACAGGGCGCTACCAAAGTGGGAGTGGGGCAGTGAGAGTTCCACCAAGGAATAGGGGGAGTTCTTTGAGGAAGAGGGGCAGAGAGTGGTGGGACACAGGGGGAAGGGGCCGCTGCTGATTTTGAGGGACAGAGAGAGGCTAGAGGGAGATTGGGGAGAGGGACTTTTCCCGCCTGTTGAGGGAAAATTGATAGGCCCCTCAGAAAAAAAAAATTGACAGGATGTGGTCCCCCAGGGAGAGGGGACAGTGAGAGGTGGCAGGGACACGCCACTCAGGAAGAGAGAACAGGGAGTGGTACGTAAGCGGGTGGGGATGTGGGGAGATGACAGGTAGATGACCCTCAGGGAGAGGAGTCAGGGTGTGGTCTGTGAGGGAGAGGGGACAGGGAGACATGACAATAAGGGTACCAGATGGAGAGTTGCAAGAAAGAATCCCCCAAGGTGAAATGATCAATAAGGCATCCCTGAGGATGAGGGGGCAGGGATATTTCAGCATGGAAGAGTGGACAAAAAGTTGTCCCTGATGGAGCGGGGTTAAGGAGAGGTGATGGAAAGAGGACCCCGAGGGAAAAGTATCCTTGACAGAGTGCACAGCAGAACGGGGAATCAAGAAATTGGGCAGCGAAAGGCTTCTGGTGGTGACATCCCTGAGGGAGAGAGGCCAGGGAAAGGTACCAGTGGGAGAGTGGCCAGGGAAATATCCCCAACGGAGAGTTGCCAGGGTGATACCCCGAGGGGACAGCAAGTGGTCGCCGGTGGAAACGGGACAGGGAGAGGCCCACAAGGCGTTGGATCAGTGAGAATTCCGCCAGGAGGCTGGAAGAGTTCCCAGAGGGTGAAGGGTCAGTGAGAGATCCCGAAGTGAGAGGGAACAGGTAGAGGCCTCGGAAGGAGAAGGGACAGGGGGAGCTTCCTGAGGGAAAGGGGACACTCTTAGTACCACAGTGAGAGGGGTCAGTTAGATGGCCCCAAGGGAGTCAGTACTGAGAGAAGGTAAATGGAGAGGTCCCCAAGCAGACATGGAGAGATCGCCAAAGGGACAGGGAGTAGTCCCCAAGAGGAGCAGAACAGGGACAGGGTACCAGCAGAGGTCCTCCAGGGTGAAGAACAGAGATAGATTCCTAGGAAGACGGGAGGGTTAAACGCCCCCGACGGAAAGCAGACAGGCAGATGTCCCTTAGGTAGATGGAGAGGAGAAGGGGAGATCTCATCGAGCGAGAGGGTCAGGGAGTTGTCCCCCATTGACAGTGTGAAAGAAAGGAGAAACGGAGTAAGGTAACAGGGGGAGAGGGTTCACCGAGGGAGCGGATACGGGGAGATGTCCCCGAGGGAAAGAGGAGAGGGAGAGGTTAGGGTTAGGGTTAGATTTAGAGCGGAAGGGGAAGGATGACAATGAGAGATCCCAGAGGGGGTGGGGGCATGGGGAGCTCCCTGACAGAACAGGAGCAATTTGAAGCCCCCGAGAGTGGCTGGACAGCAATGGGCCACTGGGGTAGAGCTGACCTGGAGTTTAGCCCGAGGGAGAGGTGATAGGAAGAGGGGTTGGGGAGAGGGCCCTGATGGAGATGGGGCATGTAGAGAGGAGAGACAAATGGAACATGGAGAAAGGGGACGAGAGGTCCCAGAGGGAAAGGTGACAGGAAATATTCCACCATGGAGAAGGGACAGGGAATTGGCAAGAGAGTAGAGAAAGGGAAAGGTCCCACATGGGGAGGCGGAATTGCAAGAGGGGACACGGACAGGCCTCGGTGGGACAGAGGACATGGAGAGCTCCCCGAGTGGGAGGTGAAAGGGAGAGCTATCCAATTGGGAGGAGTGAAGGATAAATCCACGAACGAGTATGGGGGGGTGGGGGGAGGTTGGCGGGTGACGTAGTCAAAGGAGAGGGGACAGTGCGAGTTCCCCGAGAGGTTGTGCGGACATGGAGAAATCCACAGGTCTGAGGGGACAGGGAGAGGCCCCCGAATTAGAGGGGACAAAGTAAAGGGACAGGAAGTCGACCCCAGTTAGAGGGGATATGGGAATGTCCCCGAGGAAAAGGGGTGAGAGAGAAGTCTCCAATGATGTCGGGACATGTGGATGGGAAAAGGAGGAGTCCCTGGGGGAGAAGACCCCAATCTGAGAGAGAAACATTTCCAAAGGGTCATGCAGAATTCAACAAGTATGACGAGACAGCGGGAGAGCGAGAAAATCCCAAGACCATGGGGACTGGGAGTGGGTTCCAAGGGAGAGTCGTCAATGAGAGTTCCACCGTGGTGAGGGGACAGAGATAGGTCTCCTAGCGCGAGGGGCCAGTTTGTGTCCCCCGATGGTGAGCAGTCAGGGAGTGGTCCCCAAGCGGGAGGGGAAAGGGATTGGAGATGGGAAAGGACCCAGGGGGAGAGACGGCAGGGAGAGAATCCCCCAGTGAAACTGGAGAGTGAAAGGAGACAGGGAGGGATGGCACAGGGAGAGGCACCCAGGAGAGATGAGACAGGATATGTGCCACGATAGGGAGTGGACGGTGAGAGGGGACAGGAAGAGGGGAAAAGGTAAGGGGAAATGGAGAAGGAAAGGTAGAGGGGACAGGGAGAGAGGACTGGGAGAGAGGCCATAGGGCGTTGCATGAAGAGAGGCCATGGAGGTTCAACAGGCCGGGTGGAAAGGGCGATGTTACAAGGAGTGTGGTCAGGGTGCAATATCAGCAGGTGAGTGGAAAGGGAGAGGTCACAGAGGTAGAGGGTGATGATAGAGATCCTCGAGGGAGAGGTGCCGACGAGAGTGCCCCCAGTCATGGGGGGGGGGGCAAGGAAATTTCAGTGAGCAATAGGAGAGACGAAGCACTCCATGAGGTCGAGGGGAGAGGGAGAGGTCCCGGAGGGAGAGGAGACAGTGTGCGTCCCTGGAAAGATAATTGCCAGGGAGAGATCCCCAGTGGACTTGGGACAGAGACTGGGCCCTGGAGGAGGGGATAGGGAGAAGTTTCCGAAGCAGAGTGGAAAGGATCAGGTCACCCAGATGAAGGGACAAGGTGAAGTCCCCCAGGGAGTTGGCGCAGGGAGGGTTCCCTGAGGGAACGGATACAGGGGGAGTTCCCCAAGCGGGCAGTGAGAGTAAGCTGAAGGGACTTGGAGAGGTCCCCAAGAGAGACAATACAGGAAGAGGGGACAGGGCGTGGTCCTGAAGTGCGTGGGGTCAGGGAGAGGTCACCTATGCTGGGTGGCCATTGAGGGGACCCCCAGTGTGAGGAGACAGAGATGTGTCACTAGGGGAATGGGAAAGTGTGTGTTCCTTGAGGGACAGCTGACAGTGAGAGCTCCACAAGGGAGAGTAGAGATGGAGACGAGATGAGGAGAGGACTTAGAGGGAGATGGCTGAGAACCCCAGGGACAGTGGTCAGGGAAAGGAGACAGAGGCGGAGGAGACAGAGAAAGGCAACTGAGGGACAGGGAACAGAGTGTGTTCCCCAAAGGAAGGCGGACATGGAGAGGGGGCAGGGAGAAAAAACAGGGAGAGGAGGGGGCAGAGTGAGTTCAGCAAGGACAGGGGTTCATCGCCGAATGTCAGGGAGAGGCCCACAGAGGAGAGCGGACAGGGAGCGGTAACAGGGCAGGTGGTTGCAGGGGAAGGAGATGGAGAGAGTACCCGAGGGCGAGTGGACAGGCAGAAGTTCCCCGAGCGACTTGCAACAGTCAGAGGAGAGAACAAGAGGTCCCCAAGGGAGCAGTGAATCCGAGAGGTGACATGGAGATGGGACATACAGAGCTCGCCGAATGATATGGGACAGGGAGAGCTCCCCAAGGGATTGGGGGCAGGAAGAACTCACCGAGGGATAGGGTTCATGTTGAGCTGCGTGATGGAGAGAGGACATGGAGAGGTCCCCTAAGGAGATGTGGCAGAGAGAAGTCCCCATATTAAAGAGGACAGGGAGAGATACGCAGGGGAGAGTGGACAGGGTTAGGGCCGCGAGGGATATGCAGCACTCAGAGTTCCATTAATGACAAGGATCAGGGAGAAGACACTGAGTGAGCAGGTACCGAGAGAGTAGACTGAGGAGACTGTGAGAGTTCCCCGAGCAAGAGCTGGCAGGGAGAACTCTCCTTAAGATGGAATCAGGGACAGCTCCCCGAGCTAGAGGAGACAGCGAGTAGTAACAGTAAGAGGAGACTTTGGGAGAGCGCAATGGGTGGGATCACCGAGCGGTAGGGGACAGGGAGCAGGTACATGTAGTATCCCCGAGGGAGGGGGGATAGTGAGAGTACACCGACTGGGAGTAAACAGGGAGCAGCAACAGCGAAAAGACCCTCTGGAAGTGGTTAGAAGGAGAGATCGCCGAGGATAAGGGACAGGGAGAGTCCACCCTAATGAGAATGGTCAGGGATATGGGGCAGCGAGAGGACCACAAGGGAGAGGGGATAATGAAAGTGCCCCAAGGGTACAGTGAGAGTTCCACAATGGGCAGGGGACATTTGGAGTTCAGAGAAGAAGAGGGGTCAGTGAGAGGTCGCCAAGTGATTAGGGACCGGGAGAGGAACATGCTGGGGAGGGCATGGGGAGTGGGGGGTGGGGGAGGGGATGGGGTGAGGGGATGGGGGAGTGCCTTGGGGGGAGAAGAAGCAGTGAGATGCTCCCGAGGGTGAATGGACGGGATAGTTCCCCAAGGAATAGCGGAAAGGGAGAGGTCCCCCAAGGATAGCAGTGGGAGACATCCACAAGGGATAGCGAAAGGGAGAGGTCCCCATGGGATAGCTACATGGAGAGGTCCCCGAGGGTTATCGGACAGGGAGACGTCCCAGAGGCTTAGCGGACAGGGACATGTCCCAGAGGTTTAGCGGACAGGGAAACGTCCCAGAGGAATAGCGGACAGGGAGACGTCCCTGATGGACAGCGACATGGAGACGAGTTGGTGAGTGGGCCTCGAGCAAGAGGGAACATGGAGTAGGCCCCATGCAAGACTGGGAAGCGACTGGTCCCCGAGGGAGATGGGATGGTGTGAGGTCCCTGGGGGTGAGGGATCATGAAGGGGAACAGGGAGAGTATGCCGAGGGAAAGGCGACATGGTGGGGAACCGCAGGGAAATGGGTCAGAGAAAGAAGACAGTGAGAGAGGGAACAGCGAAAGGTCCCCAAGAGAGACAAGACAGTGAGAGGTCACCCACAGAGAGCAGACATGAGGAGGGATTATGGGAGATGGGGCAGGGAGAGATCCCCGGGGGAGAGGGGGCATTGTGAGGTCCCCCAGGGAGAGGGGGCGGGAGAGAGGCAACACAACGGCTGGGGAAAGTGAGAGGTCCCCAATGCTGATGAGAGAGGGAAAGTTCCCGCTTACTGTAGGGGCAGTGATAGTGCCCCCTGGGAGAATGGACTGCCAGAGCTCTCCCCAGGAAAGGGGGCAGGGCGAGGTCCTCTAGAGAGAGTGGACTGTGGGGCGGTGGTACAGCAGGCAGAGCGGACAGGGAGAGATGAAAGGATAAGGTCTCCAACAGAGAGAGAAGATGTAAAGACCCCAGAGGGAGATAGGCCGTATGGAGCTCCCCAAGGGAGAAACAGCTGGGAGAATTCCCCGAGATTCATGGGCAGTTGGAGGTCCCAGATGTGGAGAGGGATGTTTGAGTTGCCAGAGGGAGAGGGAACACTGTTAGGTCTCCGAGGTGGAGGAGAAAGGGAGTGTTCCATGAGGGAGAGGGAACAAGGAGTTCTTCGATGGAGAGCGGGCCGGGAGTTTTTACTCAGGGAGAGGTGAAAGGGTAAGGAGACATGTGAAGGGGAAAAAGAGAGCTCCCCAAGAGAGATGGGACAGGGAAATTCCGCCAAAGGAGTGGGGACAGGGAGAGGCCCCAGAAGGACAGAGTATAATGAGATGGCCCCAAGCGGGAGGGGATAGGGAGAGATCCCTGAGGGAGATTGGAAAGCAAGGCCTTCCCGAGGGAGAGGTGACAGGGATAGTTCCCGAATAAAAAGGGGACAGGTAGATCTCCACGAGGGAGAGGAGGCAATGGGAGCTCAACCAGGGAGAGGTGACAGGGAGATCTGCATGAGGGAGAATGGACCTGGTGAGCTCCACGAGGGAAAGTAGACCGGGAGAGCTCCACGAGGAAGTGGGGGCAGGGAGGTCACCCCGATGGATTGTGGACAGGGCGAGCTCCCCCAGGGAGAGGGTCCAGGGAGATCTTCCCGAGGGAGAGGGGACAGTGAGTGCTCCCCTAGGGTGACGGGATAGGGAGAGCTCCCCAAAGGAGAGAGGACAAGGTAAGATCCCCGAGGGAGAGGGAACAGAGTGATTTCACTGAGGGAGTTGGGACAAGGAGAAATCCCCCAAGGGGAGGAGACAAGCAGACGTCCTCAAAGGCAGAGGGGACATTTCAATGTCTCCCATGTGTAGAGGAATGTGTGAGTTCTCAGAAGGTGAAGGGGCAGGGTGAGGTCTTTGAGTGAGAGGAGACTGGGAAAACGACAGGGAGGGGAGTAATGGAGTCGTGCCACAGCTAGCCGGGAAATGGTGAGGGGACATGGGGAGGGAACAGGGAGAACCAACAGGGAGAGGGGAAAGAGAGATCTCCCTGAGAAAGAGGAGATCTAGGGAGGGTTCCGAGTGAGAGGACAAAGGCAAATGTCCGCAAATCGGATAAGAAAGGGTACGGTTCCCAAAAGAGACGGGAGGAATGCTCCCCTGGGGCGGGGTCAAGGAGAGACCCCTGGCAGAGAGTTGCAGGGAGAGATCGCCGGTGGAGAGTGGACAATCAGAGGCTCCCGAGCTGGAGGGGACATGCAGAGCTCCACGAGGGAGAGGGAACACGGAAGTTTCAACGAAGGATAGGGGACAGGGAGAGATGCTCGAAGCGGTGGATCAGGCACAGCTCCCCGATCGAGAGGAAAAGTAAGAGTTCTCTTTGGGTGAGGGCACACGCAGAGATCCCGAAGAGCTAGGGCACAACGCACAGGTACATGGAGAGTAAGCCGAGGGAGAGTGAAGGTGTGTAGGAACAGACAGAGAAACCTATGGGGTGGTTAGAGGGGAGATGACCGAGCAGAGGGGACAGGCACACTTCCCCCTATTGATAGTGGAGAAGGAGAAGGCACAGGTAGCGGACCATGGAAGAGAGGGGGATAATGAGAGGAAACAATGAGAAACCCCAAGGAAGAGGGGAGAGGGAGACGACTCCATGCGAGACTGGGCAGGTAGAGTTCCCTAAGAGAAATGTGGTAGTGCGTGGTCCACGAGTGAGAGAGGCCATGGAGGGGAATGGAGAGAGCACCCTGAGGGAGATTGGACAAGGAGAGGAACCCAAGAGAGAGGCGGCGTGGAAGGTAGACAGTGAGTGAGGGACAAGGACTGGTCCCCAAGGGAGACAGGACAGCGGGAGGTCCCTCACGGATCTGGGGACATGGGGAGGCGATTTGGAAAGGGGACAGGGAGAGCTGCACGAGGGAGAAGGGACAAGGAGAGGTCCCCGAAGGAGAAGGGAGAGGGAGAAGCCCCTGATGGAGATGGGACAAGCTGTGGTCCACGAGTGAGAGAGGGCAGGGAGAGGCCCTCGAGGTAGAGGGGACGGGCAAATGTGACAGGGCGTGAGGCGATAAGTTGAGGTCCCCTGTGGTGATGGGAGAGGAAAAGTTTACTCTTGGTGAGGGGAAAGTGTGATTTCCCACTGGGAGAGTGGATAGCGAGAGTTCTCACTGGGAGAGAGTATTGGGTGACATCCTCCTGGTAGAGTGCTCTGGGGTCGGTTGACCTTGGAGAGCTGGCAGGGAGAGATGACAGGGGGAGGATGCCGACAGTGAGTGTGCAGGAAATGCTCCCCGAGGTAGAGCAGAGAAGGAGTGGTAGATGAGGGAGATGGGAAAAAGGATAGGTCTTTCATGGAGGGGAGACATTGGGGGGTGACACAGGGAGAACTGAAAGGGTGAGAGGACATGGAGGGGGTAAAGGGAGCGCTCCCCGAGAGATGGTGTAAAGGGAGAGACATCGGAGAGAGGGAGAAAAATGGAGACCTCCCCGAGGGAGAGGGTTAAAAGGGAGAGCTCCCCGAGCGAGGGGGGAAAGGGACAGCTCCCCGAGGGAGAGGGATAAAGGTAAAGCTCCACGAGGGAGGGTGTAAAGGGAGAGACCTGGGAGAGAGAGAGGGAAATGGAGAGTTCCCCAGGGAGAGCAGAAAGAGAGAGCTCCCCGAGAGAGGGGGGGAAAGGAGACACCTGGCACAGAGAGAGGGAAATGGAGAGCACCACGAGGGAGAGGGGTTAAAGAGAGAGCTCCCCGAGAGATGGGGGAAAAGGACAGCTCCCCGAGGGAGAGGGGGGAAAGGCAGATACATCGAAGAGAGAGGGAATTGGAGAGCTCCCCGACGGAGAGGGGTAAAGGTAGAGCTCCCCGAGAGAGGGTGTAAAGGGAGAGACCTGGGAGAGAGAGAGGGAAATGGAGAGCTCCCCAGGGAGAGCGGAAAGGGAGAGCTCCCCGAGAGAGGGGGTAAATGGAGAGCTCCCCAAGAGAGGGGGAAAAGGAGACAACTGGTAGAGAGAGAGGGAAATGGAGAGCTCCCCGAGGGAGAGGGGAAAAGGAAAGCTCCCTGAGAGAGGGGGTAAATGGAGAGCGCCCCGAGAGAGAGGGAAATGGAGAGCACCCTGAGAGAAAGAGGTAATGGAGAGCTTCCTGATGGTAATGGGAAAGGCATTGACCCCCCTCGGAGAGGAGGCAGGGAGAGTTCTCCCTGGTAGAGTTGGCTAGGAAAGGACCCTTAGGGAGGCGGTCAAGGAGATGTGCCGCGGGGTGGGGGTGCACGGAGAGGTCCCGGTGGGAGTGAGGGCTGGGAGAGAGCTCGAAGTGAGAGTGGGCAGCGGGAGGATAACCTAGGATTGTGGACTGGGGGTCATGCGCCTGGCAGAGATGGCAGGGAGTTTTCCATGACAGAGAGGGCATTGAAAAGGCCTAGAGGGAGAAGGGACACAGAGATGTCCACCAGGGAGAGGGGAGACGGAGAGGTCAACCAGGGAGAGCGGGAAGGCTGAATTCCATGACAGTGTCGGTATAGGGAGGGTCTCCTAATGGTGGGCGGGTGGGGGGGTGTGGTGCAAGGACAGGTCCCCGAGGAAGAAGGGGCTGTGAGAATCCACCAAGTGAGTGGGGTGAGTGATAGGTCGCCGAGGCAGAGCAGACAGGAATTTGTAATCAAGGGAGTGAGGACAAGATGAGGAGATGGGGAGAGGACACCCAGGGAAAAGGGAGATTGGGGGGTTCTGCGGGAAGTTGGGAAAGGCCGAGGGGACTTGTTGATGGGGCATAGATTTGACTGGGAGAGATCCTGGAGGGAGAGGAGGCATGGTGAGCTTCACATTGTACATGTTTTTCATACCAATGACTTTCAATCTGTGTCTCCTGGTTTCCAACTCTTATTCCAGTATTAGCGATCTCTGCTTTTCTATTCTATTCGCACCCTTCATGTATTTGAACAGCTCTGCTAAACCTCTCCATTCTCATTTTCTGACCAATGGAGAAAAATCCGTGTTTCTCCCCCTGTAGCTGGAACCCTCCCCATCCAACACTTGGAACGGTTCTGGTGAATTTGCTCTGTTCCCTGTTCAAGTTCTTGACACCCTTATTAAAATGTGGGGTCAGTAGTCAGAAACATTAGTTCAGATGAGGCCTAGTCCCAGATTTTTAAACATTATTTCTAGATGTGGGTATCGTTGGCTGGGCCAGCGTTTATTTCCCATCCCTAGTTGCCCTTCAGTAGTTGGTGGTGAGCTGCCTTCTTGAACAGCTGCAGTCCAGGTAGTTTATGTTCACCCGCAGTGCTGTTAGAGAGGGCGTTCCCAATTTGATCCAGCGGCAGCGAGGGAACGGCCGATATAGTTCCATGTCAGGGTGGTAAGTGACTTAGTGGGGAATTTCCAGGTGGTGGTGTTCTGAAGTGTTAGCTGCGCTTTTTCTTGGTGGTAGCGGTCCTGGATTTGGAAGATACTATATCTAAGGAGCCTTGCTGAGTTTCT
The DNA here is from genome assembly GCF_017639515.1 of Carcharodon carcharias. NCBI lineage: Eukaryota > Metazoa > Chordata > Chondrichthyes > Lamniformes > Lamnidae > Carcharodon > Carcharodon carcharias. Next base: position 373,499 of record NW_024470785.1, on the reverse strand, counting down.
GTAGTGCACCTTTTAGATGGTGCAAACTGCTGCCACTCTGCTTCTGTGGAGGAGGGCGTGAACGTTTTAGGTGTTGGATGAAGTGACAATCAAGCCCGGCTGCTTTGTCCTGGAAAGCGTTGATCTTCTTGAGTTATTGAAGCTGCACTCATCCAGGCAATTGGATATTATTCCATCACATTCCTGACGTGTGCCTTGTAAATGTGGAGTGATGCATTATGGGCAGGCTTTGGGGAGCCAGGAGGGGATTAGCGGGGGAGTTAATCAGTTAGTGTATAGTGTGGGATTGAACAATGTTAATGCCTTTGGTGTCACGGGTGGGGTGGAAGCTTAGCTTCTCTCTTGTTGGTTATAGTCATTGCCTGGATACTGTGTGGTGCAGATGTTACTGTCCACCTAAGGGAAGGCTGTGGCATAGTGCTAATGTCAGTAAAGCAGTGATCCAGTGAGCCAGGCTCATGACCTGGAGAAACAGGCTCATGCACAACCATTGCAGCTGTTAAATTAAATGCGCTGAGTAAATCTGGAATATAAAGCCAGTCTCAGTAACTGCGAGCATGAATCCATCGATCATTATCAGGGCAATTTATGTGGTTCATTTTTTGGAAGGAAACCTGCTGTCCTTACCTGGACTGTTCAGCACGTGACCGCAGACCCACGGCAGTGTACTCGAATCTGAAATGCCCTTGCAACACGCTCAGTTGTCTCAAACCCGTATCCACAAAATGATATTTCAAATGCTTTGATCTCTATGTCCCCACTGATATCACTGCGGTTCATGTGCCTACATTACCACCCTTCTCACTTTGTCTAGTTTATCAGAATGTGTCCCTGTGCATTAGCTTTTAAATTGGTAACATCTTTCCTGAATGTTGTTATCACACTTCCAATTGCCAGAGCACACAGTCCCAGGACAATCGATGCTCCTCCAAGCCTGGTCCAGGACTGTGTGATTCTAACACCGGTCAGTGAGTGCCGAGTCTGCGATTGAGTGACAAAATATGTTTCACGTTAATATAAAATAAAGTTAAATTTACCCAGCGACTTCATTGTAACACCCAAAGCAGCAAACCTCAGTTTCTCTGCCTCCTGCTTGAAATAGTCGCGAATTCAAACTTGAATCATGTCTCCTTCTCTTAATGAAGTTTCCATCTGTCACCCAGCTCAACCTCCCCCTCCAACTAACTTCTCCCAAACAAAATTCCCTATTCCAGATTAACCATTCCCACTCAGTTAACATAACATAGCAACAAACTCAGCATCACCTGAACCTAACAAAAAGGCTGCAAATATTCAGTGAGAGATATCCTGTGGTCTCTCAGTCCCCAGGTGAACACGGAGTATAGATGGTGAGGGACACTCGATGAGCAGTGAGAAATATCCTGGGCTATCTCAGTCCCCAGGTGAACACTGAGTACAGATGGTGAGCGGCACTCGATGGTCAGTGAGAGATATCCTGGGCTATCTCAGTCCCCATGGGAACACTGAGTACAGATGGTGAGGGACTCTCCTTGGTCCGTGAGAGATATCCTGGGTTATCTCAGTCCCCAGGTGAACAATAAGTATAGGTGGTGAAGAACACTCGATGGTCAGTGAGAGATATCCTAATCTATCTCAGTCACCATGTGCACACTAAGTACATATGGTGAGGGACTCTCGATGGTCAGTGAGAGATATCCTGGGGTCTCTCAGTCTCCAGGTGAACATTGAATATAGATGGTGAGGGACACTCAATGAGCAGTGAGAAATATCCTGGGCTCTCTCAGTCTGCAGGTGAACACTGAGTATAGATGGTAAGGGGCACTTGATAGTCAGTGAGAGATATCCTGGTCCATCTCAGTCCCCATGTGAACATTGAATACAGATGGTGAGGGACAATCAATGGTCAGTGAATTATATCCTGGGGTATCTCTGTTCACAGTTGAAATCAGATTCTGAACAATTTTCTGTTGTGACTGCTTATTATGAAACCCAACACTTAACCTTGAATAAATTAATTATGAATTGATAAATAAATTGGTTACTTGATATAAATATTATTCTAATAACACTTTAGACAAATTGAGTTATATATTCACTGATTAAATTGCAGAAATTATGCCAAGGTTAAAGATGGGATCTCAATGGACATGTCACAATGATATTTTTAATAAATTGAAAATCAGACTTTTTTGCATAAATAACCGTGATATACATGGATTAACGGTAAGTGTTGTGACCCTTGCTCTTGCTGACATATATTAATGAGCAAGTGTACACTGGGCACAAATCCAAATATTTGTGGAAATTACAAAAGCTGGAAGCATTGTGAACTGTGAAGAGGACAGTGAAGTGTAGACAAATCGGTCAAGTAAGTGGACAGGAGGCAGATAAATTACAAGACGGAGAAATGTGAAACCATTCATTTTGGTAAAAGAACATGAGGACTAACAATGGGTTCAATTCAAACATGATGCAGGAGCTGAGAGACCTGGGTGTATATGTACGTGTTATTGAATGTGGTAGGAAAGGATAGGGTAGTGCCGATTAAAGCACACAGTATCTCAGACTTTCTTAATATGGGCCATGTACAGGACCAAGGAGGTTATGTTGAACTTGTATAAGATACCCTTTCAAACTCGGCTGGAGCAATGCATCCTGTCCTTGTCTGTACACTTTAAAAAGGGTGTGAAGGCATTGTAAATATTCCAGAAAACGTACACATGAATGGTTCCTGGGGTAAGGAATTGCCGTTACGGAGATATTTTGGAGAAGCTGGAACTGCTTTCCCTGGGCAGGAGATTGTTGGGAGGAGATTTGATAGCGGTGTTCAAAATGATGAGGGATCTGGAGAGTGTCTATAGAGAGGAACTGTTCCTAATGGGGGAAGCAGCGAGACCGACAGGGACACATATTTAAGGATACTGGGAAAAGAAGTGATGGCGACATGAGGAGAAACTTTTTTACACAGTGAATGGTTAGGGTGTAGATTGCAATGTCTGGGAGTATGGTGGAGGGCGTTTCAATGGAAGCATTCAAAAGGGAACTTTATTGTTATCTGAGCATGAAGAATGTGCATGGTCACTTGGAGAGCAGATGCGGGGTGTGGTACTAGTTCTACTGCCCATCGGGAGGGACAGTGCTGATACAATTGGTCGAATGGCATCCTTATGCAATGGAACAATTATGTCAATCCATGATTTTAGTGTACCTGATGAATATAAAACATTGGAGCGGAATAAAAAATATGGCTGAACAGTACAAATTAGGAATACATTGAATTATGTCAGATTCACAGCAGATAAACAGGCATTTCTGCGGATTTTCCCTATTTCGTTGTTTATTCTCCAAATTAGCCTCCTCCCAGCCCCTCTTCATCTCAGCCCATTAACATATTTTCCTATTCATTTCTCCATCGTGTGTTTAACCAGCTTCATTTAAATCCATCTATGTTAGTCGCCACATTCACTTCCTGTTATCAAGTTCCACATTCTCAAAATTATCCGGGTGCAGGAATGCTTCCTGAAATCCGATTTGGATTTACTGGTGACTATCTGAGATTTATGATCCCTGATTGTTTTCCCTCCCGCAAGTGAAGACATTTTCTGTATGTCAAACTGATCAGAGACCGTCACAGCTTTATACGTCGCTATCGGATTGCCCCAGAGTCTTCAACCTTCAAAAGAGAAATAGGCCCCAGTCAGGTCAGCATTTTCAGGTACTTTAAAATCTCTCCGTTCTGGTTTCTTCCATGCCATACTTTTCAGTCTTAATCAGGCTTTCAGAGATGTTATTGTCGGTAATTTGGAGATCACACTGTGCAGGGACACATGTAAAAGCAATCAGTCATGGGATATATTTAAATAAGAGTTGTGATTGTGACAACGAGTAATAACGATGTGAGAATTTTGAAATACACCTCATAGTTGAACCTCTCTAATCCAGTCTCAGAATACAAGAGGAGGCGCCCATTCAACCTCTCGAGTTTACTCCAGCATTTAGTGATATTATGGCTGATGTGTGACATAATTGCCCCGTATACTTTCAGAGCTTTGGATAATGAAATGTACCAATCTCAGATTTCGATGTTAAGCGTTCATTGCCTTTTGCAGAAGAGATATGCAAACCTCTAGTTACTTAATATGTAGAAATGTTTGCAAATTTCGCTCAAGAAACTGTGACTCTAAATTTTATATCATGCGCCCCCCCCCCCACCCCCCAGCCCCATTCTCCACATCTGGCCTCTCGCAAATAGATTCTATCCACCTGGCCCCTACCTCATGATAGATTGAAAACTTGGATAAAACCAGCCCTCCTTCTTAAAAGGGGCAAAAACCTCAGTTTGCCTAAAATGTCCTAATATTTTAACCTTTGTAATAGAGGTTTCATAGTGGTAAACTACACTCCCTCTGAGGTCAATCTATCCTTCCTAAGGTTACGTGCACAGACTTGCTCACAGTTGCTCCATGTGTAGCCCGACCAGGGCTTTATGAATCCGAGACATGATGTCTACAAACTTGCCGTCCATTAGAACAAATAGAAAGGTCAGCATCCCATTAGGCTTTCGGATTATTTTACGAACCTTTTAAAGACATGCCATAATCTGTGTAAAGGATCCCCAAGCCTCTTTGCACCTCCACCACTTGTGGAATTTCACTAATTAGAAAGATCACTGATTTTTCTGTTTTGAGTCCAGACTGAATAAGTTCACGTGAGGGACAGGATATTCACTTTATGAAGCCCTCCAACATTCACAATCTGTCAGTAGCTGTTACTGACCTAGGCAGTTTGTATACAGACTTGCTTTTAAATTTAAATACTCAAACCACACGGGTGCATCTTGAAGTCACACTCCCTGGATTAGTTGCCATGTGACGTATTGATTTTTTTTATCTCAGTCCCAAACACCCCGTTGTCCATCGCCTCGCCCCCAACAGTCGTCATCTATCCTCATTCTCACAAAATTTTCAATCTATACCAGTGACAGAATGAGGGGACGGGGTGTTCTGTGTCCAAGCTTGGTCACATCATCAAGCCTGGTAGTAAATAATCCTCATTTCGGCTGCCCCTCACTTCGAGAAAGATGTCTCCTCGGGGTGGCCACACCTGCCGTGGGTCTTCATGAGAATGAATAGGCCCATTCTCGAACCGCAGATCTTCGGACACAGGGGGCAGGACTTCCGACCAGGTACTGGTATCCGGAGAACAGGATTTGCTTCCTTTACTTCCCTTCACTGCAGCCGCTCTGCCTCATCATTAAGCCATGGTGACTCAAAGCGTGATGCAGAATGATTGACACATTGTGACCATTTTGACCCATTGACAGCGAGCTCCTCCCCGTCATTACCATCGATGCTGCCACACTTCAGGGAGTGATTCAAAGTGTTCCCGTGGAATGTTGGCTATTAGGGAGTTGAAAAACAGGACATGACGGTGAGAGATAAAAACAAAAAGTACTGCTGATGCTGGAAATCCAAAACAAAAACAGAATTACCTGGAAAAATTCAGCAGGTCTGTTCTGTTGAAGGGTCATGAGGACTTGAAATGTGAAATCTTTTCTTCACGGCCGATGCTGCCAGACCTGCTGGGTTTTTCCAGGTAATTCTGTTTCTGACGGTGAAAGACACGTTTCCATCATCCAGACACAGTGTCCAGTCCGCTGACAGGGATTTTGTGAGTTTTTTAGTTAAGTTTCGTGCAGCCAGCTTCAGGATGGATGTGCACCTCTGTTCGTGAGTCCTCCCAGTGTATACGGCGGTGTCACTGCTGGTGGCAATTTCTCTTTCACGTTCATTGGCATCATGGTAAAGCTGTGAGGAGGGCACAAAGAACTGGAAAGTGATAAAGGCAATTTAACTGAGCAAGCAATGTGGCAGGAGGGCGTGTATAATGCGGACAAATGTGATATTGTCCACTTTGGCAGGTAGAATAGAAGAGCAACTCCGCACTCGATCTCACACACACCCTTGCTCTCACACACACTCTCTCTCATATGCTAATTCACACAGCGTGGCATTTCCGTTGATGATTGTTGAATTATCCCTCAAGTCCAGGTTAATTCAGCCAGTACCTTCCACTCTTCACTCTTCCCGCGGGCCCCGCTGCTCCACACCCGACACCGCTCATGCCCCCGGCCCCCCGCAACCTCCAGGGTCTGAGTTCTCTCCTGTGGTCCCCGGAATCCCCCTCCCACACTTCCCATAGCCCCGTAACTCACCATCACTCCAGTCTTTCTCCTCCCAGCTCCCCAATCTCAGATCCCTTAAATGAATAAAAGAGAATTCCAGGTTTATGAACTAATTCGGAATTCCATGGGGTGAATTCAACCCATGTTCCCAGAACATTCTCCTAAGCCTCTGGATCGCACAGCCAATCACACCCCCACTCTGCCACCATCTCTCCTATCCAACAGCAGAGCAGTTTCACGGGAACGGAGTTCAGTTTAATTGTAGTGGGATTTATTTGGCTTGCTAAGCTTGGCCATTTTGCTATGAACATGAGCAGAGAGAAGCCATGTTAGCATTGCAAACCTTGCTCAACAAGCTTACTCCACATGAACTCCTCACTGATGTTCAACACTATTGGAAGGTTGTCGTTGAATTACCCTAGACTTGAGGGATAATTTTACAATCATCAAATAGACAATAAAAGTCAGATTTCTGTACTGTACCATTGAAGTTCCTAAGCAAGGATGACATACGAAAATGAAAATTAGAAGCAGTAATGGGCCACTTGGCCCCTTGTGCCTGCTCCCCTGTTCAATAAGATCATGGCTGATCTGATGGTGACCACAGCACTACGTTCACGAAATGCCCTACTCTCTCCCCCCAACCCCCACCCCGGCCGAAAATCTTTCAACCCCTTGTTCACAGAGTATCTCATTGGCTCGGCCATCAAAATACTCAAAGTCTCTTCTCCCACCACCTTTTGAGAAAGATAGTTACAAAGACTCATGACACTCTGAGAGAAAGTATTTCTTCTTTCTCTGTCTCCACTGAGCGACCTTCTTTTTTTTAAAGAGTGAAAAGCCTCATTTTAGTTTCCCTCACACAGAGAATCATCCACTACATATCTTCTCTATCCAGACCCCCTTAGAATCCTAAATTTCTCAGAATCTCAAGATTAAGAACCCCTTACTCTTCAAACCTCCAGCGGATAACAGACTAGCCTGCCCGACCTTTCCCCATTAGACAAACCGCCCGTTCTTAGTGAACCTTCTCTGAAATGCTTCTGACGCATCTAAGTTCTCTCTTTGAAAGACTGGGGTCTGAGAAGTAAAGGAAATTACGGCCACAGAAGATGTGAGAAAAGAATCTACTCTCCCGGAAAACACTGCCTTGAAATTTTATTTATTGGCCTAAGGCATGGGATAGTCAGATGGTATGAAAAATAAGGAATGCATCTGGAAGCGATCCTTTGCCTGGAATTAAACGCAATGTGAGCAATTAGCTGGAACCAATGACGATGGCCCTGGCTGCATGAGTGGCAAATGAGCCATTTGTAAAGTCATGGCAGAAGGTGGTGTGACAATTTTCTTGGCTGTGAAACACAGAAACATCTCGATGTGGACAAGAAGTGAAGGGATACGTGTTCAGACCCTTGGGGTTAGAGGGGACATTCCTGTCCGCTTGGAGATGTTGAGTCTGGCACGGGGGCCGGGGGTTCAGAGAGAGGTGAATTCCCGTCAGTGCAGATCCCAGGGTAGAGATGACATCACCACCGTAGTTCCTCAGGTTAGTGTCCTCGGTCCAACCATCTTCAGCTACTGCGACAATGACCTTCCTTCCATCATAAGGTCAGAAGTGGGAATGTTTACTGATGAATGCAAAACGTTCAGCACAATTCGCGACTCCTCAGATACTGCAACAGTCCGTGTCCAAATACAGCAAGACCTGGGCAATATCCGGGCTTGGACTGCCAAGTGGCATATAACATTCACGTCACACAAGTGTCAGGCAATGGCCATCTCCAAGAAGGGAGAATCATACCATCTGTACTTCCTGTTCAGGGGCATTAACATCACTGAATCCCCCAATATCTACATCCTGGAGTGTACCATTGAGCACAAAAAGAAGTGGACTAGCCAAATAAATACTTTGTCGACAAGGGCAGGTCAAGGTTTGCGAATTCTGCAGTGAGTAACTCGCCTCATACCTCCTCAAAACCTGTCCATGAACGACAAGGCCCAAGTCAGGAGTTTGATGGAATATTGTCCATTGCCTGGATGAGTGCAACTCCCACAATACTCAATAAGCTCGACACCGACCAGTGAAATGCAGCCCCGCTTAACTGACATCACATCCACAGACATTCACTCCCTGCAACGCCGAAACACAGTAGCAGCAGTGTGTATCATTGACAAAATGCAATGCAACAAATCTTCTAACGTCCTTAGACAGGACATTCCAAACCCATGGCCTCTAACATCTAGAAGGACATGTACAGCAGATACATGGGTAGACCAGCACCTGGAAGTTCCCCTCCAAGCCACACATCATCCTGACTTTGAGTTATATTGTCCTCTCATTCACTGTCACTGGGCCAAAATCCTAGATCTCTATCCCTCACAGCACTGTGGGTGTACCTTTACAACAGTGACTGAATCTGTTCATGAAGGCCGCACACAAACACCTTCAAATTGGACAATTAGGGATAGACAATAAATGCTGGCCCAGCCAGCAAACCCCTAATCCCACGAATGAGTTAGAAAAAGGTGCTGACTGTGACACTTCACCCCGGGGACACAGAGAGGAGACTTCCTGTCAGTGAGGATCCCAAGGAGGCGCAGTGTATTTTGGTGAACAGCTGTCATCGTGGGGTGGGCCGGAGGGCGGGTGTGCTGGTTTGAGGTTGTGTTTCGCTTCTAACAGCTTGGGCGTCTGTTCAGTCAACATCAGTGTTATTTCAGAATTCAGTGTCTGAGACTCTGCCTGATGGATCTGTCTCTGCTAAAGTAAATCAGTTTGAAGGGTTAATTCAGGTTACAGTTTTTAGGCTATTCACGTCTAAATTAAATTAAGTCGAAGTTTATAAAGCAACAAACAGCCATTTTTAAATGTATATGATGAAATTAAGCTCTTCCGTCGCCCATTTCTAATGTTCTTCAATGGCCAGTTCAGTGAGCTAACTCCAGGGTGCACGGTAGTGTTCAAATCACCCCACCCACACTATCGGGCCATTATCAATCCTGTGATTGCGTGATGGAAACAGGTACCGTGCCATACAGTTTTGAATGCTGCACACCGTGTATCAGGAACATAAAAATGTCATCCCATAATTATTTGTGAGGTTACAGTGTTTGACAGCGCCTGTTTACAAGACAGATGGAAATAAGATCTCTCAGAAACCACATATCCAGGAGTATGTACAAGCAGGAACAAGGGAATAGAGAGATGTTTGCATTATGAAAACAGGAGAAGGTAGTACAATCCCTTAGCCTTGTTCCACTATTCAGAGGGTCTACAGCACATTTTTATTATTACAACAGTGACTAGCTGGCACACAGAACCTTGAATATCCGTATCTGCCACCGTCCCAAAATTGTATGCTTTGACATTCGCACTTGACGCACCAAACAGATTTCCACTGACTTGTGTGTGATTATATGATTCCTGACATTAAACCTGAATGGCCCAAATCTATTATTAAGGTTATGTCCCTCAGGAGCAGACAACTCAGTGACATCAGTAGATGGGCAACAGATTATTCCTCCATGTCACAATCGCTGACAATCTGACAGTGCGGCACTCCCACAGAACTGACCCTCCGACAGTGCACCGCTCTCTAAGTACAGACCCTCCGTCAGTGCAGTTCTCCTTCAGCAATGACACACCAACAGTACGGCACACCCCAAGAACAGACCCTACAACAGAGTGGCACTGACTCAGTAATGACCCTCCAACGTGCGACACTCCCTCAGGAATGACCCTCCAGCAGTGTAGAACTCCCCCAGTAATGAAACTCCATCAGTGCGGTGTGACCACCGTACTGACCCTCGGACAGTGAGGCGCTGATATTAATTCATCAGTAGATATACTGGAGATGGAATTAGATTGATTAATAATTAGATTTTAATATATTATTGTAATTGATTAATAATTAGACCAATGAGTTAAAATATATTTTAGAAATTAATCGATAATCCGATGTTTAATTTATTATTCATAATTATATGTTTTAATTCATAATTGAAATTAAGAATTTGATGAACAACACAAAATATGCTACATAAATCAATAATTAATTGATAATACGTTTTTTAAATGAATTAATATTTAGGCCAATTATACATAAGTATGCTGATTTAGTTAATAATTGGATTTAATAACTCATAATCATTTAATAATTTTACGTATTTATTGATAATATTTTGTTGAAATTGATTATAACCTATACCTATGAACATACAACTGAGGGACAGGGGTAAGACAGTCTGCCCTTCGATCCTCATCTGCCCTTCAATAAAATCAGGGCTGATCTGATGGTAACCTCAACCCCGCATTCCCGCCTCCCCACAGATAACCTCTCAACCCCTTGTTCGTCGAGATCATATCTCGCTTTTCCTTCTAAATATTCAAAGACTCTGTTTCAACCACCTTTAGAGGAAGAGAGTCCCAGAGACTCACGACGCTATTAGATAAAATATATATCCTAATCTCTGAATGAACTGTCAATTTTGAAATGTGTAAACTGCTTATTCTGATCAAATATTAAACACAACATGATCAATCTTGCGAAATATAGTTGCTGGTGTGAATAGCGACTCCATAGATACTTATCCAAAAGATAAAACCCTCCAATTATTGAAAGGAGGGCTGCACTCTCAGAGGTTCAGGACTGAGGGACTGCAGCACTCTCGGATGTTCAGTAGAGAAGGAGAGCCACACTGACGGAGGGTCAGTAATGAGGGAGTGGCAGGCTGTCGGAGTTTCAGTGAAGTGAGAGCGCTGAACTTTCAGTGGATCAGTACTGAGGGAGTGCCACACTGTCAGAGGGTCAGTACTGAGGGAGTGCCTCACTGTCAGAGAGTCAGTACTGAGGAAGTGCCACACTGTCAGAGTGTCAGTACCGAGGGTGTGTCAGGCTGCAGGAGGGTCGGTACAGAGTGAGTGTCACACTCTCAGAGGGTCAGTACTGAGGGAGTGCCATGCAGTCAGAGGGTCAGTACCGAGGGTGTGTCAGGCTGCTGGAGGGTCGGTACTGAGAGAGTGCCACACTCTCAGAGGGTCAGTACTGAGGGATTGTCGCACTGTCAGAGTGCCAGTAATGAGGGAGTGCCACACTGTCGGAGGGTCAGTGCTGTTGGAGCGGTGTACTGTCTGAGGGTCAGTACAGAGGGAACTGTGTACTGTCTGAGGGTCAGTACAGAGGGAGCGGTGTACTGTCTGAGGGTCAGGACAGAGGGAGCGGTGTACTGTCTGAGCGTCAGCACAGAGGGACTGCTGTAATGTCTGAGGGTCAGTACAGAGGGAAAGGTGTACTGTATGAGGGTCAGGACAGAGGGAGCGGCGTAATGTCTGAGAGTCAGCACAGAGGGAGCTGTGTACTGTCTGAGGGTCAGGACAGAGGGAGCGGTGTACTGTCTGAGGGTCAGTACAGGGGGAGTGCTGTACTGTCTGAGGGCCAGCACAGAGGGAGTGCTGTACTGTCTGAGGGTCAGTACAGAGGAAGCTGTGTACTGTCTGAGGGTCAGGAGAGAGGGAGTGCTGTACTGTCTGAGAGTCAGGACAGAGGGAGCGGTGTACGGTCTGAGGGTCAGGACAGAGGGAGCGGTGTACTGTCTGAGGGTCAGGACAGAGGGAGCGGTGTACTGTCTGAGGGTCAGAACAGAGGGAGCGGTGTACTCTCTGAGGGTCAGGACAAAGGGAGCGGTGTACTGTCTGAGGGTCAGTACAGAGGGAGCGGTGTACTGTCTGAGGGTCAGGACAGAGGGAGCGGTGTACTGTCTGAGGGTCAGTACAGAGGGAGTGCTGTGCTGTCTGAGGGTCAGTACAGAGGGAGCGGTGTACTGTCTGAGGGTCAGGACAGAGGGAGCGGTGTACTGTCTGAGGGTCAGTACAGAGGGAGCGGTGTACTGTCTGAGGGTCAGTACAGAGGGAGCGGTGTACTGTCTGAGGGTCAGGACAGAGGGAGCGGTGTACTGTCTGAGGGTCAGTACAGAGGGAGCGGTGTACTGTCTGAGGGTCAGTACAGAGAGAGCGGTGTACTGTCTGAGAGTCAGGACAGAGGGAGCGGTGTACTGTCTGAGGGTCAGTACAGAGGGAGCGCTGTACTGTCTGAGAGTCAGTACAGAGGGTGCGCTGTACTGTCTGAGGGTCAGTACAGAGGGAGCGGTGTACTGTCTGAGGGTCAGTGCAGAGGGAGCAATGTACTGTCTGAGGGTCAGGAGAGAGGGAGTGCTGTACTGTCTGAGAGTCAGGACAGAGGGAGCGGTGTACTGTCTGAGGGTCAGGACAGAGGAAGCGGTGTACTGTCTGAGGGTCAGGACAGAGGGAGCTGTGTACTGTCTGAGGGTCAGGACAGAGGGAGTGGTGTACTGTCTGAGGGTCAGTACAGAGGGAGCGGTGTACTGTCTGAGGGTCAGTACAGAGGGAGCGGTGTACTGTCTGAGGGTCAGGACAGAGGGAGCGGTGTACTGTCTGAGGGTCAGGACAGAGGGAGCGGTGTACTGTCTGAGGGTCAGCACAGAGGGAGCGGTGCACTGTCTGAAGGTCAGTACAGAGGGAGTGCTGTACTGTCTGAGGGTCAGTACAGAGGGAAAGGTGTACTGTCTGAGGGTCAGTACAGAGGGTGTGTCAGGCTGCAGGAGGGTCGGTACAGAGTGAGTGTCACACTCTCAGAGGGTCAGTACTGAGGGAGTGCCATGCTGTCAGAGGGTCAGTACCGAAGGTGTGTCAGGCTGCTGGAGGGTCGGTACTGAAGAGTGCCACACTCTCAGAGGGTCAGTACTGAGGGATTGTCGCACCGTCAGAGGGTCAGTAATGAGGGAGTGCCGCACTGTCGGAGGGTCAGTGCTGTTGGAGCGGTGTACTGTCTGAGGGACAGTACAGAGGGAGCAGTGTACTGTCTCAGAGTCAGGACAGAGGGAGAGGAGTACTGTCTGAGGGTCAGGACAGAGGGAGCGGTGTACTGTCTGAGGGTCAGGACAGAGGGAGCGGTGTACTGTCTGAGGGTCAGGACAGAGGGAGCGGTGTACTGTCTGAGGGTCAGTACAGAGGGAGCGGTGTACTGTCTGAAGGTCAGTACAGAGGGAGTGGGGTACTGTCTGAGGGTCAGTACAGAGGGAGCGGTGTACTGTCTGAGGGTCAGTACAGAGGGAGTGCTGTACTGTCTGAGGGTCAGTACAGAGGGGAAGGTGTACTGTCTGAGGTTCAGTACAGAGGGAGCGGTGTACTGTCTGAGGGTCAGTACAGAGGGAGTGCTGTACTGTCTGAGGGTCAGTACAGAGGGAGCGGTGTACTGTCTGAGGGTCAGGACAGAGGGAGCGGTGTACTGTCTGAGGGTCAGGACAGAGGGAGCGGTGTACTGTCTGAGGGACAGTACAGAGGGAGCGGTGTACTGTCTGAGTGTCAGGACAGAGGGAGCGGTGTACTGTCTGAGGGTCAGTACAGAGGAAGCGGTGTACTGTCTGAGGGTCAGGACAAAGGGAGCGGTGTACTGTCTGAGGGTCGGTACAGAGGGAGCGGTGTACTGTCTGAGGGTCGGTACAGAGGGAGTGCTGTGCTGTCTGAGGGTCAGTACAGAGGGAGCGGTGTACTGTCTGAGGGTCAGTACAGAGGGAGCGGTGTACTGTCTGAGGGTCAGGACAGAGGGAGCGCTGTACTGTCTGAGGGTCAGGACAGAGGGAGCGGTGTACTGTCTGAGGGTCAGTACAGAGGGAGTGCTGTGCTGTCTGAGGGTCAGTACAGAGGGAGCGGTGTACTGTCTGAGGGTCAGGACAGAGGGAGCGGTTTACTGTCTGAGGGTCAGTACAGAGGGAGCGGTGTACTGTCTGAGGGTCAGTACAGAGGGAGCGCTTTACTGCCTGAGGGTCAGTACAGAGGGAAAGGTGTACTGTCTGAGTGTCAGTACAGAGGGTGTGTCAGGCTGCAGGAGGGTCGGTACAGAGTGAGTGTCACACTCTCACAGGGTCAGTACTGAGGGAGTGCCATGCTGTCAGAGGGTCAGTACCGAAGGTGTGTCAGGCTGCTGGAGGGTCGGTACTGAAGAGTGCCACACTCTCAGAGGGTCAGTACTGAGGGATTGTCGCACTGTCAGAGGGTCAGTAATGAGGGAGTGCCACACTGTCGGAGGGTCAGTGCTGTTGGAGCGGTGTACTATCTGAGGCTCAGTACAGAGGCAGCAGTGTACTGTCTCAGAGTCAGTACAGAGGGAGCGGTGTACTGTCTGAGGGTCAGGACAGAGGGAGCGGTGTACTGTCTGAGGGTCAGGACAGAGGTAGCGCTGTACTGTCTGAGGGTCAGTACAGAGGGAGCGGTGTACTGTCTGAGGGTCAGTACAGAGGGAGCGGTGTACTGTCTGAGGGTCAGTACAGAGGGAGTGGTGTACTGTCTGAGGGTCAGTACAGAGGGAGTGGTGTACTGTCTGAGGGTCAGGACAGAGGTAGCGGTGTACTGTCTGAGGGTCAGGACAGAGGGAGCGGTGTACTGTCTCAGAGTCAGGACAGAGGGAGCGGAGTACTGTCTGAGGGTCAGGACAGAGGGAGCGGTGTACTGTCTGAGGGTCAGGACAGAGGGAGCGGTGTACTGTCTGAGGGTCAGTACAGAGGGAGCGGTGTACTGTCTGAAGGTCAGTACAGAGGGAGTGGTGTACTGTCTGAGGGTCAGTACAGAGGGAGCGGTGTACTGTCTGAGGGTCAGTACAGAGGGAGTGCTGTACTGTCTGAGGGTCAGTACAGAGGGGAAGGTGTACTGTCTGAGGGTCAGTACAGAGGGAGCGGTGTACTGTCTGAGGGTCAGTACAGAGGGAGCGGTGTACTGTCTGAGGGTCAGGACAGAGGGAGCGGTGTACTGTCTGAGGGTCAGTACAGAGGGAGTGCTGTACTGTCTGAGGGTCAGTACAGAGGGAGCGGTGTACTGTCTGAGGGTCAGGACAGAGGGAGCGGTGTACTGTCTGAGGGTCAGGACAGAGGGAGCGGTGTACTGTCTGAGGGTCAGTACAGAGGGAGTGGTGTACTGTCTGAGGGTCAGGACAGAGGGAGCGGTGTACTGTCTGAGGGTCAGGACAGAGGGAGCGGTGTACTGTCTGAGGGTCAGGACAGAGGGAGCGGTGTACTGTCTGAGGGTCAGGACAGAGGGAGCGGTGTACTGTCTGAGGGTCAGGACAGAGGGAGCGGTGTACTGTCTGAGGGTCAGGACAGAGGGAGCGGTGTACTGTCTGAGGGTCAGTACAGAGGGAGCGGTGTACTGTCTGAGGGTCAGTACAGAGGGAGCGGTGTACTGTCTGAGGGTCAGTACAGAGGGAGCGGTGTACTGTCTGAGGGTCAGTACAGAGGGAGTGCTGTACTGTCTGAGGGTCAGTACAGAGGGGAGCGGTGTACTGTCTGAGGGTCAGTACAGAGGGAGCGGTGTACTGTCTGAGGGTCAGTACAGAGGGAGCGGTGCACTGTCTGAGGGTCAGGACAGAGGGAGCGGTGTACTGTCTGAGGGTCAGTACAGAGGGAGCGGTGTACTGTCTGAGGGTCAGGACAGAGGGAGCGGTGTACTGTCTGAGGGTCAGGACAGAGGGAGCGGTGTACTGTCTGAGGGTCAGTACAGAGGGAGCGGTGCACTGTCTGAGGGTCAGGACAGAGGGAGCGGTGTACTGTCTGAGGGTCAGGACAGAGGGAGCGGTGTACTGTCTGAGGGTCAGTACAGAGGGAGCGGTGTACTGTCTGAGGGTCAGGACAGAGGGAGCGGTGTACTGTCTGAGGGTCAGGACAGAGGGAGCGGTGTACTGTCTGAGGGTCAGTACAGAGGGAGCGGTGTACTGTCTGAGGGTCAGGACAGAGGGAGCGGTGTACTGTCTGAGGGTCAGGTACAGAGGGAGCGGTGTACTGTCTGAGGGTCAGTACAGAGGGAGCGGTGTACTGTCTGAGGGTCAGTACAGAGGGAGCGGTGTACTGTCTGAGGGTCAGGACAGAGGGAGCGGTGTACTGTCTGAGGGTCAGTACAGAGGGAGCGGTGTACTGTCTGAGGGTCAGTACAGAGGGAGCGGTGTACTGTCTGAGGGTCAGTACAGAGGGAGCGGTGTACTGTCTGAGGGTCAGGACAGAGGGAGCGGTGTACTGTCTGAGGGTCAGTACAGAGGGAGCGGTGTACTGTCTGAGGGTCAGTACAGAGGGAGCGGTGTACTGTCTGAGGGTCAGGACAGAGGGAGCGGTGTACTGTCTGAGGGTCAGTACAGAGGGAGCGGTGTACTGTCTGAGGGTCAGTACAGAGGGAGCGGTGTACTGTCTGAGGGTCAGGACAGAGGGAGCGGTGTACTGTCTGAGGGTCAGTACAGAGGGAGCGGTGTACTGTCTGAGGGTCAGTACAGAGGGAGCGGTGTACTGTCTGAGGGTCAGTACAGAGGGAGCGGTGTACTGTCTGAGGGTCAGGACAGAGGGAGCGGTGTACTGTCTGAGGGTCAGTACAGAGGGAGCGGTGTACTGTCTGAGGGTCAGTACAGAGGGAGCGGTGTACTGTCTGAGGGTCAGGACAGAGGGAGCGGTGTACTGTCTGAGGGTCAGTACAGAGGGAGCGGTGTACTGTCTGAGGGTCAGTACAGAGGGAGCGGTGTACTGTCTGAGGGTCAGGACAGAGGGAGCGGTGTACTGTCTGAGGGTCAGGACAGAGGGAGCGGTGTACTGTCTGAGGGTCAGTACAGAGGGAGCGGTGTACTGTCTGAGGGTCAGGACAGAGGGAGCGGTGTACTGTCTGAGGGTCAGGACAGAGGGAGCGGTGTACTGTCTGAGGGTCAGTACAGAGGGAGCGGTGTACTGTCTGAGGGTCAGGACAGAGGGAGCGGTGTACTGTCTGAGGGTCAGGACAGAGGGAGCGGTGTACTGTCTGAGGGTCAGTACAGAGGGAGCGGTGTACTGTCTGAGGGTCAGTACAGAGGGAGCGGTGTACTGTCTGAGGGTCAGTACAGAGGGAGCGGTGTACTGTCTGAGGGTCAGGACAGAGGGAGCGGTGTACTGTCTGAGGGTCAGTACAGAGGGAGCGGTGTACTGTCTGAGGGTCAGTACAGAGGGAGCGGTGTACTGTCTGAGGGTCAGGACAGAGGGAGCGGTGTACTGTCTGAGGGTCAGGACAGAGGGAGCGGTGTACTGTCTGAGGGTCAGTACAGAGGGAGCGGTGTACTGTCTGAGGGTCAGTACAGAGGGAGCGGTGTACTGTCTGAGGGTCAGGACAGAGGGAGCGGTGTACTGTCTGAGGGTCAGTACAGAGGGAGCGGTGTACTGTCTGAGGGTCAGTACAGAGGGAGCGGTGTACTGTCTGAGGGTCAGTACAGAGGGAGCGGTGTACTGTCTGAGGGTCAGTACAGAGGGAGCGGTGTACTGTCTGAGGGTCAGTACAGAGGGAGCGGTGTACTGTCTGAGGGTCAGTACAGAGGGAGCGGTGTACTGTCTGAGGGTCAGTACAGAGGGAGCGGTGTACTGTCTGAGGGTCAGTACAGAGGGAGCGGTGTACTGTCTGAGGGTCAGTACAGAGGGAGCGGTGTACTGTCTGAGGGTCAGTACAGAGGGAGCGGTGTACTGTCTGAGGGTCAGTACAGAGGGAGCGGTGTACTGTCTGAGGGTCAGTACAGAGGGAGCGGTGTACTGTCTGAGGGTCAGTACAGAGGGAGCGGTGTACTGTCTGAGGGTCAGTACAGAGGGAGCGGTGTACTGTCTGAGGGTCAGTACAGAGGGAGCGGTGTACTGTCTGAGGGTCAGGACAGAGGGAGCGGTGTACTGTCTGAGGGTCAGTACAGAGGGAGCGGTGTACTGTCTGAGGGTCAGTACAGAGGGAGCGGTGTACTGTCTGAGGGTCAGTACAGAGGGAGCGGTGTACTGTCTGAGGGTCAGGACAGAGGGAGCGGTGTACTGTCTGAGGGTCAGTACAGAGGGAGCGGTGTACTGTCTGAGGGTCAGTACAGAGGGAGCGGTGTACTGTCTGAGGGTCAGGACAGAGGGAGCGGTGTACTGTCTGAGGGTCAGTACAGAGGGAGCGGTGTACTGTCTGAGGGTCAGTACAGAGGGAGCGGTGTACTGTCTGAGGGTCAGTACAGAGGGAGCGGTGTACTGTCTGAGGGTCAGTACAGAGGGAGCGGTGTACTGTCTGAGGGTCAGGACAGAGGGAGCGGTGTACTGTCTGAGGGTCAGTACAGAGGGAGCGGTGTACTGTCTGAGGGTCAGTACAGAGGGAGCGGTGTACTGTCTGAGGGTCAGGACAGAGGGAGCGGTGTACTGTCTGAGGGTCAGTACAGAGGGAGCGGTGTACTGTCTGAGGGTCAGTACAGAGGGAGCGGTGTACTGTCTGAGGGTCAGTACAGAGGGAGCGGTGTACTGTCTGAGGGTCAGTACAGAGGGAGCGGTGTACTGTCTGAGGGTCAGTACAGAGGGAGCGGTGTACTGTCTGAGGGTCAGTACAGAGGGAGCGGTGTACTGTCTGAGGGTCAGTACAGAGGGAGCGGTGTACTGTCTGAGGGTCAGTACAGAGGGAGCGGTGTACTGTCTGAGGGTCAGTACAGAGGGAGCGGTGTACTGTCTGAGGGTCAGTACAGAGGGAGCGGTGTACTGTCTGAGGGTCAGTACAGAGGGAGCGGTGTACTGTCTGAGGGTCAGTACAGAGGGAGCGGTGTACTGTCTGAGGGTCAGTACAGAGGGAGCGGTGTACTGTCTGAGGGTCAGTACAGAGGGAGCGGTGTACTGTCTGAGGGTCAGTACAGAGGGAGCGGTGTACTGTCTGAGGGTCAGGACAGAGGGAGCGGTGTACTGTCTGAGGGTCAGTACAGAGGGAGCGGTGTACTGTCTGAGGGTCAGTACAGAGGGAGCGGTGTACTGTCTGAGGGTCAGTACAGAGGGAGCGGTGTACTGTCTGAGGGTCAGTACAGAGGGAGCGGTGTACTGTCTGAGGGTCAGTACAGAGGGAGCGGTGTACTGTCTGAGGGTCAGTACAGAGGGAGCGGTGTACTGTCTGAGGGTCAGTACAGAGGGAGCGGTGTACTGTCTGAGGGTCAGTACAGAGGGAGCGGTGTACTGTCTGAGGGTCAGTACAGAGGGAGCGGTGTACTGTCTGAGGGTCAGTACAGAGGGAGCGGTGTACTGTCTGAGGGTCAGTACAGAGGGAGCGGTGTACTGTCTGAGGGTCAGTACAGAGGGAGCGGTGTACTGTCTGAGGGTCAGTACAGAGGGAGCGGTGTACTGTCTGAGGGTCAGTACAGAGGGAGCGGTGTACTGTCTGAGGGTCAGTACAGAGGGAGCGGTGTACTGTCTGAGGGTCAGGACAGAGGGAGCGGTGTACTGTCTGAGGGTCAGTACAGAGGGAGCGGTGTACTGTCTGAGGGTCAGTACAGAGGGAGCGGTGTACTGTCTGAGGGTCAGTACAGAGGGAGCGGTGTACTGTCTGAGGGTCAGTACAGAGGGAGCGGTGTACTGTCTGAGGGTCAGGACAGAGGGAGCGGTGTACTGTCTGAGGGTCAGTACAGAGGGAGCGGTGTACTGTCTGAGGGTCAGTACAGAGGGAGCGGTGTACTGTCTGAGGGTCAGTACAGAGGGAGCGGTGTACTGTCTGAGGGTCAGTACAGAGGGAGCGGTGTACTGTCTGAGGGTCAGGACAGAGGGAGCGGTGTACTGTCTGAGGGTCAGGACAGAGGGAGCGGTGTACTGTCTGAGGGTCAGTACAGAGGGAGCGGTGTACTGTCTGAGGGTCAGTACAGAGGGAGCGGTGTACTGTCTGAGGGTCAGTACAGAGGGAGCGGTGTACTGTCTGAGGGTCAGTACAGAGGGAGCGGTGTACTGTCTGAGGGTCAGTACAGAGGGAGCGGTGTACTGTCTGAGGGTCAGTACAGAGGGAGCGGTGTACTGTCTGAGGGTCAGTACAGAGGGAGCGGTGTACTGTCTGAGGGTCAGGACAGAGGGAGCGGTGTACTGTCTGAGGGTCAGTACAGAGGGAGCGGTGTACTGTCTGAGGGTCAGGACAGAGGGAGCGGTGTACTGTCTGAGGGTCAGTACAGAGGGAGCGGTGTACTGTCTGAGGGTCAGGACAGAGGGAGCGGTGTACTGTCTGAGGGTCAGGACAGAGGGAGCGGTGTACTGTCTGAGGGTCAGGACAGAGGGAGCGGTGTACTGTCTGAGGGTCAGGACAGAGGGAGCGGTGTACTGTCTGAGGGTCAGTACAGAGGGAGCGGTGTACTGTCTGAGGGTCAGGACAGAGGGAGCGGTGTACTGTCTGAGGGTCAGGACAGAGGGAGCGGTGTACTGTCTGAGGGTCAGGACAGAGGGAGCGGTGTACTGTCTGAGGGTCAGTACAGAGGGAGCGGTGTACTGTCTGAGGGTCAGTACAGAGGGAGCGGTGTACTGTCTGAGGGTCAGTACAGAGGGAGCGGTGTACTGTCTGAGGGTCAGTACAGAGGGAGCGGTGTACTGTCTGAGGGTCAGTACAGAGGGAGCGGTGTACTGTCTGAGGGTCAGTACAGAGGGAGCGGTGTACTGTCTGAGGGTCAGTACAGAGGGAGCGGTGTACTGTCTGAGGGTCAGTACAGAGGGAGCGGTGTACTGTCTGAGGGTCAGTACAGAGGGAGCGGTGTACTGTCTGAGGGTCAGGACAGAGGGAGCGGTGTACTGTCTGAGGGTCAGTACAGAGGGAGCGGTGTACTGTCTGAGGGTCAGTACAGAGGGAGCGGTGTACTGTCTGAGGGTCAGTACAGAGGGAGCGGTGTACTGTCTGAGGGTCAGTACAGAGGGAGCGGTGTACTGTCTGAGGGTCAGTACAGAGGGAGCGGTGTACTGTCTGAGGGTCAGTACAGAGGGAGCGGTGTACTGTCTGAGGGTCAGGACAGAGGGAGCGGTGTACTGTCTGAGGGTCAGTACAGAGGGAGCGGTGTACTGTCTGAGGGTCAGTACAGAGGGAGCGGTGTACTGTCTGAGGGTCAGTACAGAGGGAGCGGTGTACTGTCTGAGGGTCAGGACAGAGGGAGCGGTGTACTGTCTGAGGGTCAGTACAGAGGGAGCGGTGTACTGTCTGAGGGTCAGTACAGAGGGAGCGGTGTACTGTCTGAGGGTCAGTACAGAGGGAGCGGTGTACTGTCTGAGGGTCAGGACAGAGGGAGCGGTGTACTGTCTGAGGGTCAGTACAGAGGGAGCGGTGTACTGTCTGAGGGTCAGGACAGAGGGAGCGGTGTACTGTCTGAGGGTCAGTACAGAGGGAGCGGTGTACTGTCTGAGGGTCAGGACAGAGGGAGCGGTGTACTGTCTGAGGGTCAGTACAGAGGGAGCGGTGTACTGTCTGAGGGTCAGGACAGAGGGAGCGGTGTACTGTCTGAGGGTCAGGACAGAGGGAGCGGTGTACTGTCTGAGGGTCAGTACAGAGGTAGCGGTGTACTGTCTGAGGGTCAGTACAGAGGGAGCGGTGTACTGTCTGAGGGTCAGGACAGAGGGAGCGGTGTACTGTCTGAGGGTCAGTACAGAGGGAGCGGTGTACTGTCTGAGGGTCAGTACAGAGGGAGCGGTGTACTGTCTGAGGGTCAGGACAGAGGGAGTGCTGTACTGTCTGAGGGTCAGGACAGAGGGAGCGGTGTACTGTCTGAGGGTCAGGACAGAGGGAGCGGTGTACTGCCTGAAGGTCAGGACAGAGTGAGTGGTGTACTGTCTGAGGGTCAGGACAGAGGGAGCGGTGTACTGTCTGAGGGTCAGGACAGAGGGAGCGGTGTACTGTCTGAGGGTCAGGACAGAGGGAGCGGTGTACTGTCTGAGGGTCAGTACAGAGGGAGCGGTGTACTGTCTGAGGGTCAGGACAGAGGGAGCGGTGTACTGTCTGAGGGTCAGGACAGAGGGAGCGGTGTACTGTCTGAGGGTCAGTACAGAGGGAGCGGTGTACTGTCTGAGGGTCAGTACAGAGGGAGCGGTGTACTGTCTGAGGGTCAGTACAGAGGGAGCGGTGTACTGTCTGAGGGTCAGTACAGAGGGAGCGGTGTACTGTCTGAGGGTCAGTACAGAGGGAGCGGTGTACTGTCTGAGGGTCAGGACAGAGGGAGCGGTGTACTGTCTGAGGGTCAGTACAGAGGGAGCGGTGTACTGTCTGAGGGTCAGTACAGAGGGAGCGGTGTACTGTCTGAGGGTCAGTACAGAGGGAGCGGTGTACTGTCTGAGGGTCAGTACAGAGGGAGCGGTGTACTGTCTGAGGGTCAGTACAGAGGGAGCGGTGTACTGTCTGAGGGTCAGGACAGAGGGAGCGGTGTACTGTCTGAGGGTCAGTACAGAGGGAGCGGTGTACTGTCTGAGGGTCAGTACAGAGGGAGCGGTGTACTGTCTGAGGGTCAGTACAGAGGGAGCGGTGTACTGTCTGAGGGTCAGTACAGAGGGAGCGGTGTACTGTCTGAGGGTCAGGACAGAGGGAGCGGTGTACTGTCTGAGGGTCAGTACAGAGGGAGCGGTGTACTGTCTGAGGGTCAGTACAGAGGGAGCGGTGTACTGTCTGAGGGTCAGTACAGAGGGAGCGGTGTACTGTCTGAGGGTCAGGACAGAGGGAGCGGTGTACTGTCTGAGGGTCAGTACAGAGGGAGCGGTGTACTGTCTGAGGGTCAGTACAGAGGGAGCGGTGTACTGTCTGAGGGTCAGTACAGAGGGAGCGGTGTACTGTCTGAGGGTCAGTACAGAGGGAGCGGTGTACTGTCTGAGGGTCAGTACAGAGGGAGCGGTGTACTGTCTGAGGGTCAGGACAGAGGGAGCGGTGTACTGTCTGAGGGTCAGTACAGAGGGAGCGGTGTACTGTCTGAGGGTCAGTACAGAGGGAGCGGTGTACTGTCTGAGGGTCAGTACAGAGGGAGCGGTGTACTGTCTGAGGGTCAGTACAGAGGGAGCGGTGTACTGTCTGAGGGTCAGGACAGAGGGAGCGGTGTACTGTCTGAGGGTCAGTACAGAGGGAGCGGTGTACTGTCTGAGGGTCAGTACAGAGGGAGCGGTGTACTGTCTGAGGGTCAGTACAGAGGGAGCGGTGTACTGTCTGAGGGTCAGGACAGAGGGAGCGGTGTACTGTCTGAGGGTCAGTACAGAGGGAGCGGTGTACTGTCTGAGGGTCAGTACAGAGGGAGCGGTGTACTGTCTGAGGGTCAGTACAGAGGGAGCGGTGTACTGTCTGAGGGTCAGTACAGAGGGAGCGGTGTACTGTCTGAGGGTCAGGACAGAGGGAGCGGTGTACTGTCTGAGGGTCAGGACAGAGGGAGCGGTGTACTGTCTGAGGGTCAGGACAGAGGGAGCGGTGTACTGTCTGAGGGTCAGTACAGAGGGAGCGGTGTACTGTCTGAGGGTCAGTACAGAGGGAGCGGTGTACTGTCTGAGGGTCAGTACAGAGGGAGCGGTGTACTGTCTGAGGGTCAGTACAGAGGGAGCGGTGTACTGTCTGAGGGTCAGGACAGAGGGAGCGGTGTACTGTCTGAGGGTCAGGACAGAGGGAGCGGTGTACTGTCTGAGGGTCAGTACAGAGGGAGCGGTGTACTGTCTGAGGGTCAGTACAGAGGGAGCGGTGTACTGTCTGAGGGTCAGTACAGAGGGAGCGGTGTACTGTCTGAGGGTCAGTACAGAGGGAGCGGTGTACTGTCTGAGGGTCAGTACAGAGGGAGCGGTGTACTGTCTGAGGGTCAGTACAGAGGGAGCGGTGTACTGTCTGAGGGTCAGTACAGAGGGAGCGGTGTACTGTCTGAGGGTCAGTACAGAGGGAGCGGTGTACTGTCTGAGGGTCAGGACAGAGGGAGCGGTGTACTGTCTGAGGGTCAGGACAGAGGGAGCGGTGTACTGTCTGAGGGTCAGTACAGAGGGAGCGGTGTACTGTCTGAGGGTCAGGACAGAGGGAGCGGTGTACTGTCTGAGGGTCAGTACAGAGGGAGCGGTGTACTGTCTGAGGGTCAGTACAGAGGGAGCGGTGTACTGTCTGAGGGTCAGTACAGAGGGAGCGGTGTACTGTCTGAGGGTCAGGACAGAGGGAGCGGTGTACTGTCTGAGGGTCAGTACAGAGGGAGCGGTGTACTGTCTGAGGGTCAGTACAGAGGGAGCGGTGTACTGTCTGAGGGTCAGGACAGAGGGAGCGGTGTACTGTCTGAGGGTCAGTACAGAGGGAGCGGTGTACTGTCTGAGGGTCAGTACAGAGGGAGCGGTGTACTGTCTGAGGGTCAGTACAGAGGGAGCGGTGTACTGTCTGAGGGTCAGTACAGAGGGAGCGGTGTACTGTCTGAGGGTCAGTACAGAGGGAGCGGTGTACTGTCTGAGGGTCAGGACAGAGGGAGCGGTGTACTGTCTGAGGGTCAGTACAGAGGGAGCGGTGTACTGTCTGAGGGTCAGTACAGAGGGAGCGGTGTACTGTCTGAGGGTCAGTACAGAGGGAGCGGTGTACTGTCTGAGGGTCAGTACAGAGGGAGCGGTGTACTGTCTGAGGGTCAGTACAGAGGGAGCGGTGTACTGTCTGAGGGTCAGTACAGAGGGAGCGGTGTACTGTCTGAGGGTCAGTACAGAGGGAGCGGTGTACTGTCTGAGGGTCAGGACAGAGGGAGCGGTGTACTGTCTGAGGGTCAGTACAGAGGGAGCGGTGTACTGTCTGAGGGTCAGTACAGAGGGAGCGGTGTACTGTCTGAGGGTCAGTACAGAGGGAGCGGTGTACTGTCTGAGGGTCAGTACAGAGGGAGCGGTGTACTGTCTGAGGGTCAGTACAGAGGGAGCGGTGTACTGTCTGAGGGTCAGGACAGAGGGAGCGGTGTACTGTCTGAGGGTCAGTACAGAGGGAGCGGTGTACTGTCTGAGGGTCAGTACAGAGGGAGCGGTGTACTGTCTGAGGGTCAGGACAGAGGGAGCGGTGTACTGTCTGAGGGTCAGTACAGAGGGAGCGGTGTACTGTCTGAGGGTCAGTACAGAGGGAGCGGTGTACTGTCTGAGGGTCAGTACAGAGGGAGCGGTGTACTGTCTGAGGGTCAGTACAGAGGGAGCGGTGTACTGTCTGAGGGTCAGTACAGAGGGAGCGGTGTACTGTCTGAGGGTCAGTACAGAGGGAGCGGTGTACTGTCTGAGGGTCAGTACAGAGGGAGCGGTGTACTGTCTGAGGGTCAGGACAGAGGGAGCGGTGTACTGTCTGAGGGTCAGGACAGAGGGAGCGGTGTACTGTCTGAGGGTCAGTACAGAGGGAGCGGTGTACTGTCTGAGGGTCAGTACAGAGGGAGCGGTGTACTGTCTGAGGGTCAGTACAGAGGGAGCGGTGTACTGTCTGAGGGTCAGTACAGAGGGAGCGGTGTACTGTCTGAGGGTCAGTACAGAGGGAGCGGTGTACTGTCTGAGGGTCAGGACAGAGGGAGCGGTGTACTGTCTGAGGGTCAGTACAGAGGGAGCGGTGTACTGTCTGAGGGTCAGTACAGAGGGAGCGGTGTACTGTCTGAGGGTCAGGACAGAGGGAGCGGTGTACTGTCTGAGGGTCAGTACAGAGGGAGCGGTGTACTGTCTGAGGGTCAGTACAGAGGGAGCGGTGTACTGTCTGAGGGTCAGTACAGAGGGAGCGGTGTACTGTCTGAGGGTCAGTACAGAGGGAGCGGTGTACTGTCTGAGGGTCAGTACAGAGGGAGCGGTGTACTGTCTGAGGGTCAGTACAGAGGGAGCGGTGTACTGTCTGAGGGTCAGTACAGAGGGAGCGGTGTACTGTCTGAGGGTCAGTACAGAGGGAGCGGTGTACTGTCTGAGGGTCAGTACAGAGGGAGCGGTGTACTGTCTGAGGGTCAGTACAGAGGGAGCGGTGTACTGTCTGAGGGTCAGTACAGAGGGAGCGGTGTACTGTCTGAGGGTCAGTACAGAGGGAGCGGTGTACTGTCTGAGGGTCAGGACAGAGGGAGCGGTGTACTGTCTGAGGGTCAGTACAGAGGGAGCGGTGTACTGTCTGAGGGTCAGTACAGAGGGAGCGGTGTACTGTCTGAGGGTCAGTACAGAGGGAGCGGTGTACTGTCTGAGGGTCAGTACAGAGGGAGCGGTGTACTGTCTGAGGGTCAGTACAGAGGGAGCGGTGTACTGTCTGAGGGTCAGTACAGAGGGAGCGGTGTACTGTCTGAGGGTCAGTACAGAGGGAGCGGTGTACTGTCTGAGGGTCAGTACAGAGGGAGCGGTGTACTGTCTGAGGGTCAGTACAGAGGGAGCGGTGTACTGTCTGAGGGTCAGTACAGAGGGAGCGGTGTACTGTCTGAGGGTCAGTACAGAGGGAGCGGTGTACTGTCTGAGGGTCAGGACAGAGGGAGCGGTGTACTGTCTGAGGGTCAGGACAGAGGGAGCGGTGTACTGTCTGAGGGTCAGTACAGAGGGAGCAGTGTACTGTCTGAGGGTCAGGACAGAGGGAGCGGTGTACTGTCTGAGGGTCAGTACAGAGGGAGCGGTGTACTGTCTGAGGGTCAGGACAGAGGGAGCGGTGTACTGTCTGAGGGTCAGGACAGAGGGAGCGGTGTACTGTCTGAGGGTCAGGACAGAGGGAGCGGTGTACTGTCTGAGGGTCAGGACAGAGGGAGCGGTGTACTGTCTGAGGGTCAGTACAGAGGGAGCGGTGTACTGTCTGAGGGTCAGGACAGAGGGAGCGGTGTACTGTCTGAGGGTCAGTACAGAGGGAGCGGTGTACTGTCTGAGGGTCAGTACAGAGGGAGCGGTGTACTGTCTGAGGGTCAGTACAGAGGGAGCGGTGTACTGTCTGAGGGTCAGTACAGAGGGAGCGGTGTACTGTCTGAGGGTCAGTACAGAGGGAGCGGTGTACTGTCTGAGGGTCAGGACAGAGGGAGCGGTGTACTGTCTGAGGGTCAGTACAGAGGGAGCGGTGTACTGTCTGAGGGTCAGTACAGAGGGAGCGGTGTACTGTCTGAGGGTCAGGACAGAGGGAGCGGTGTACTGTCTGAGGGTCAGTACAGAGGGAGCGGTGTACTGTCTGAGGGTCAGGACAGAGGGAGCGGTGTACTGTCTGAGGGTCAGTACAGAGGGAGCGGTGTACTGTCTGAGGGTCAGTACAGAGGGAGCGGTGTACTGTCTGAGGGTCAGTACAGAGGGAGCGGTGTACTGTCTGAGGGTCAGTACAGAGGGAGCGGTGTACTGTCTGAGGGTCAGTACAGAGGGAGCGGTGTACTGTCTGAGGGTCAGTACAGAGGGAGCGGTGTACTGTCTGAGGGTCAGGACAGAGGGAGCGGTGTACTGTCTGAGGGTCAGTACAGAGGGAGCGGTGTACTGTCTGAGGGTCAGGACAGAGGGAGCGGTGTACTGTCTGAGGGTCAGTACAGAGGGAGCGGTGTACTGTCTGAGGGTCAGTACAGAGGGAGCGGTGTACTGTCTGAGGGTCAGGACAGAGGGAGCGGTGTACTGTCTGAGGGTCAGTACAGAGGGAGCGGTGTACTGTCTGAGGGTCAGTACAGAGGGAGCGGTGTACTGTCTGAGGGTCAGGACAGAGGGAGCGGTGTACTGTCTGAGGGTCAGTACAGAGGGAGCGGTGTACTGTCTGAGGGTCAGTACAGAGGGAGCGGTGTACTGTCTGAGGGTCAGTACAGAGGGAGCGGTGTACTGTCTGAGGGTCAGTACAGAGGGAGCGGTGTACTGTCTGAGGGTCAGTACAGAGGGAGCGGTGTACTGTCTGAGGGTCAGTACAGAGGGAGCGGTGTACTGTCTGAGGGTCAGTACAGAGGGAGCGGTGTACTGTCTGAGGGTCAGTACAGAGGGAGCGGTGTACTGTCTGAGGGTCAGTACAGAGGGAGCGGTGTACTGTCTGAGGGTCAGGACAGAGGGAGCGGTGTACTGTCTGAGGGTCAGGACAGAGGGAGCGGTGTACTGTCTGAGGGTCAGTACAGAGGGAGCGGTGTACTGTCTGAGGGTCAGGACAGAGGGAGCGGTGTACTGTCTGAGGGTCAGTACAGAGGGAGCGGTGTACTGTCTGAGGGTCAGTACAGAGGGAGCGGTGTACTGTCTGAGGGTCAGGACAGAGGGAGCGGTGTACTGTCTGAGGGTCAGTACAGAGGGAGCGGTGTACTGTCTGAGGGTCAGTACAGAGGGAGCGGTGTACTGTCTGAGGGTCAGTACAGAGGGAGCGGTGTACTGTCTGAGGGTCAGTACAGAGGGAGCGGTGTACTGTCTGAGGGTCAGGACAGAGGGAGCGGTGTACTGTCTGAGGGTCAGTACAGAGGGAGCGGTGTACTGTCTGAGGGTCAGGACAGAGGGAGCGGTGTACTGTCTGAGGGTCAGTACAGAGGGAGCGGTGTACTGTCTGAGGGTCAGTACAGAGGGAGCGGTGTACTGTCTGAGGGTCAGTACAGAGGGAGCGGTGTACTGTCTGAGGGTCAGTACAGAGGGAGCGGTGTACTGTCTGAGGGTCAGTACAGAGGGAGCGGTGTACTGTCTGAGGGTCAGGACAGAGGGAGCGGTGTACTGTCTGAGGGTCAGGACAGAGGGAGCGGTGTACTGTCTGAGGGTCAGTACAGAGGGAGCGGTGTACTGTCTGAGGGTCAGGACAGAGGGAGCGGTGTACTGTCTGAGGGTCAGTACAGAGGGAGCGGTGTACTGTCTGAGGGTCAGTACAGAGGGAGCGGTGTACTGTCTGAGGGTCAGTACAGAGGGAGCGGTGTACTGTCTGAGGGTCAGTACAGAGGGAGCGGTGTACTGTCTGAGGGTCAGTACAGAGGGAGCGGTGTACTGTCTGAGGGTCAGTACAGAGGGAGCGGTGTACTGTCTGAGGGTCAGTACAGAGGGAGCGGTGTACTGTCTGAGGGTCAGTACAGAGGGAGCGGTGTACTGTCTGAGGGTCAGTACAGAGGGAGCGGTGTACTGTCTGAGGGTCAGGACAGAGGGAGCGGTGTACTGTCTGAGGGTCAGGACAGAGGGAGCGGTGTACTGTCTGAGGGTCAGTACAGAGGGAGCGGTGTACTGTCTGAGGGTCAGGACAGAGGGAGCGGTGTACTGTCTGAGGGTCAGTACAGAGGGAGCGGTGTACTGTCTGAGGGTCAGTACAGAGGGAGCGGTGTACTGTCTGAGGGTCAGTACAGAGGGAGCGGTGTACTGTCTGAGGGTCAGTACAGAGGGAGCGGTGTACTGTCTGAGGGTCAGTACAGAGGGAGCGGTGTACTGTCTGAGGGTCAGTACAGAGGGAGCGGTGTACTGTCTGAGGGTCAGTACAGAGGGAGCGGTGTACTGTCTGAGGGTCAGTACAGAGGGAGCGGTGTACTGTCTGAGGGTCAGTACAGAGGGAGCGGTGTACTGTCTGAGGGTCAGGACAGAGGGAGCGGTGTACTGTCTGAGGGTCAGGACAGAGGGAGCGGTGTACTGTCTGAGGGTCAGTACAGAGGGAGCGGTGTACTGTCTGAGGGTCAGTACAGAGGGAGCGGTGTACTGTCTGAGGGTCAGTACAGAGGGAGCGGTGTACTGTCTGAGGGTCAGTACAGAGGGAGCGGTGTACTGTCTGAGGGTCAGGACAGAGGGAGCGGTGTACTGTCTGAGGGTCAGTACAGAGGGAGCGGTGTACTGTCTGAGGGTCAGTACAGAGGGAGCGGTGTACTGTCTGAGGGTCAGTACAGAGGGAGCGGTGTACTGTCTGAGGGTCAGTACAGAGGGAGCGGTGTACTGTCTGAGGGTCAGGACAGAGGGAGCGGTGTACTGTCTGAGGGTCAGTACAGAGGGAGCGGTGTACTGTCTGAGGGTCAGTACAGAGGGAGCGGTGTACTGTCTGAGGGTCAGTACAGAGGGAGCGGTGTACTGTCTGAGGGTCAGTACAGAGGGAGCGGTGTACTGTCTGAGGGTCAGTACAGAGGGAGCGGTGTACTGTCTGAGGGTCAGTACAGAGGGAGCGGTGTACTGTCTGAGGGTCAGGACAGAGGGAGCGGTGTACTGTCTGAGGGTCAGTACAGAGGGAGCGGTGTACTGTCTGAGGGTCAGTACAGAGGGAGCGGTGTACTGTCTGAGGGTCAGTACAGAGGGAGCGGTGTACTGTCTGAGGGTCAGTACAGAGGGAGCGGTGTACTGTCTGAGGGTCAGGACAGAGGGAGCGGTGTACTGTCTGAGGGTCAGTACAGAGGGAGCGGTGTACTGTCTGAGGGTCAGTACAGAGGGAGCGGTGTACTGTCTGAGGGTCAGTACAGAGGGAGCGGTGTACTGTCTGAGGGTCAGTACAGAGGGAGCGGTGTACTGTCTGAGGGTCAGTACAGAGGGAGCGGTGTACTGTCTGAGGGTCAGTACAGAGGGAGCGGTGTACTGTCTGAGGGTCAGTACAGAGGGAGCGGTGTACTGTCTGAGGGTCAGTACAGAGGGAGCGGTGTACTGTCTGAGGGTCAGTACAGAGGGAGCGGTGTACTGTCTGAGGGTCAGTACAGAGGGAGCGGTGTACTGTCTGAGGGTCAGTACAGAGGGAGCGGTGTACTGTCTGAGGGTCAGGACAGAGGGAGCGGTGTACTGTCTGAGGGTCAGTACAGAGGGAGCGGTGTACTGTCTGAGGGTCAGTACAGAGGGAGCGGTGTACTGTCTGAGGGTCAGTACAGAGGGAGCGGTGTACTGTCTGAGGGTCAGTACAGAGGGAGCGGTGTACTGTCTGAGGGTCAGTACAGAGGGAGCGGTGTACTGTCTGAGGGTCAGTACAGAGGGAGCGGTGTACTGTCTGAGGGTCAGGACAGAGGGAGCGGTGTACTGTCTGAGGGTCAGGACAGAGGGAGCGGTGTACTGTCTGAGGGTCAGTACAGAGGGAGCGGTGTACTGTCTGAGGGTCAGTACAGAGGGAGCGGTGTACTGTCTGAGGGTCAGGACAGAGGGAGCGGTGTACTGTCTGAGGGTCAGTACAGAGGGAGCGGTGTACTGTCTGAGGGTCAGGACAGAGGGAGCGGTGTACTGTCTGAGGGTCAGTACAGAGGGAGCGGTGTACTGTCTGAGGGTCAGTACAGAGGGAGCGGTGTACTGTCTGAGGGTCAGGACAGAGGGAGCGGTGTACTGTCTGAGGGTCAGTACAGAGGGAGCGGTGTACTGTCTGAGGGTCAGGACAGAGGGAGCGGTGTACTGTCTGAGGGTCAGTACAGAGGGAGCGGTGTACTGTCTGAGGGTCAGTACAGAGGGAGCGGTGTACTGTCTGAGGGTCAGTACAGAGGGAGCGGTGTACTGTCTGAGGGTCAGTACAGAGGGAGCGGTGTACTGTCTGAGGGTCAGGACAGAGGGAGCGGTGTACTGTCTGAGGGTCAGGACAGAGGGAGCGGTGTACTGTCTGAGGGTCAGTACAGAGGGAGCGGTGTACTGTCTGAGGGTCAGTACAGAGGGAGCGGTGTACTGTCTGAGGGTCAGTACAGAGGGAGCGGTGTACTGTCTGAGGGTCAGTACAGAGGGAGCGGTGTACTGTCTGAGGGTCAGTACAGAGGGAGCGGTGTACTGTCTGAGGGTCAGTACAGAGGGAGCGGTGTACTGTCTGAGGGTCAGTACAGAGGGAGCGGTGTACTGTCTGAGGGTCAGTACAGAGGGAGCGGTGTACTGTCTGAGGGTCAGTACAGAGGGAGCGGTGTACTGTCTGAGGGTCAGTACAGAGGGAGCGGTGTACTGTCTGAGGGTCAGTACAGAGGGAGCGGTGTACTGTCTGAGGGTCAGTACAGAGGGAGCGGTGTACTGTCTGAGGGTCAGGACAGAGGGAGCGGTGTACTGTCTGAGGGTCAGTACAGAGGGAGCGGTGTACTGTCTGAGGGTCAGTACAGAGGGAGCGGTGTACTGTCTGAGGGTCAGTACAGAGGGAGCGGTGTACTGTCTGAGGGTCAGTACAGAGGGAGCGGTGTACTGTCTGAGGGTCAGGACAGAGGGAGCGGTGTACTGTCTGAGGGTCAGTACAGAGGGAGCGGTGTACTGTCTGAGGGTCAGTACAGAGGGAGCGGTGTACTGTCTGAGGGTCAGTACAGAGGGAGCGGTGTACTGTCTGAGGGTCAGTACAGAGGGAGCGGTGTACTGTCTGAGGGTCAGTACAGAGGGAGCGGTGTACTGTCTGAGGGTCAGTACAGAGGGAGCGGTGTACTGTCTGAGGGTCAGTACAGAGGGAGCGGTGTACTGTCTGAGGGTCACGACAGAGGGAGCGGTGTACTGTCTGAGGGTCAGTACAGAGGGAGCGGTGTACTGTCTGAGGGTCAGGACAGAGGGAGTGCTGTACTGTCTGAGGGTCAGTACAGAGGGAGCGGTGTACAGTCTGAGCGTCAGGACAGAGGGAGCGGTGTACTGTCTGAGAGTCAGTACAGAGGGAGCGGTGTACTGTCTGAGGGTCAGGACAGAGGGAGCGCTGTACTGTCTGAGGGTCAGGACAGAGGGAGCGGTGTACTGTCTGAGGGTCAGGACAGAGGGAGCGGTGTACTGTCTGAGGGTCAGGACAGAGGGAGCGGTGTACTGTCTGAGGGTCAGTACAGAGGGAGCGGTGTACTGTCTGAGGGTCAGTACAGAGGGAGCGGTGTACTGTCTGAGGGTCAGTACAGAGGGAGCGGTGTACTGTCTGAGGGTCAGTACAGAGGGAGCGGTGTACTGTCTGAGGGTCAGGACAGAGGGAGCGGTGTACTGTCTGAGGGTCAGTACAGAGGGAGCGGTGTACTGTCTGAGGGTCAGTACAGAGGGAGCGGTGTACTGTCTGAGGGTCAGGACAGAGGGAGCGGTGTACTGTCTGAGGGTCAGTACAGAGGGAGCGGTGTACTGTCTGAGGGTCAGGACAGAGGGAGCGGTGTACTGTCTGAGGGTCAGTACAGAGGGAGCGGTGTACTGTCTGAGGGTCAGTACAGAGGGAGCGGTGTACTGTCTGAGGGTCAGGACAGAGGGAGCGGTGTACTGTCTGAGGGTCAGTACAGAGGGAGCGGTGTACTGTCTGAGGGTCAGTACAGAGGGAGCGGTGTACTGTCTGAGGGTCAGTACAGAGGGAGCGGTGTACTGTCTGAGGGTCAGGACAGAGGGAGCGGTGTACTGTCTGAGGGTCAGTACAGAGGGAGCGGTGTACTGTCTGAGGGTCAGGACAGAGGGAGCGGTGTACTGTCTGAGGGTCAGTACAGAGGGAGCGGTGTACTGTCTGAGGGTCAGTACAGAGGGAGCGGTGTACTGTCTGAGGGTCAGGACAGAGGGAGCGGTGTACTGTCTGAGGGTCAGTACAGAGGGAGCGGTGTACTGTCTGAGGGTCAGTACAGAGGGAGCGGTGTACTGTCTGAGGGTCAGTACAGAGGGAGCGGTGTACTGTCTGAGGGTCAGGACAGAGGGAGCGGTGTACTGTCTGAGGGTCAGTACAGAGGGAGCGGTGTACTGTCTGAGGGTCAGTACAGAGGGAGCGGTGTACTGTCTGAGGGTCAGTACAGAGGGAGCGGTGTACTGTCTGAGGGTCAGTACAGAGGGAGCGGTGTACTGTCTGAGGGTCAGTACAGAGGGAGCGGTGTACTGTCTGAGGGTCAGTACAGAGGGAGCGGTGTACTGTCTGAGGGTCAGGACAGAGGGAGCGGTGTACTGTCTGAGGGTCAGTACAGAGGGAGCGGTGTACTGTCTGAGGGTCAGTACAGAGGGAGCGGTGTACTGTCTGAGGGTCAGTACAGAGGGAGCGGTGTACTGTCTGAGGGTCAGGACAGAGGGAGCGGTGTACTGTCTGAGGGTCAGTACAGAGGGAGCGGTGTACTGTCTGAGGGTCAGTACAGAGGGAGCGGTGTACTGTCTGAGGGTCAGTACAGAGGGAGCGGTGTACTGTCTGAGGGTCAGTACAGAGGGAGCGGTGTACTGTCTGAGGGTCAGTACAGAGGGAGCGGTGTACTGTCTGAGGGTCAGTACAGAGGGAGCGGTGTACTGTCTGAGGGTCAGTACAGAGGGAGCGGTGTACTGTCTGAGGGTCAGTACAGAGGGAGCGGTGTACTGTCTGAGGGTCAGTACAGAGGGAGCGGTGTACTGTCTGAGGGTCAGGACAGAGGGAGCGGTGTACTGTCTGAGGGTCAGGACAGAGGGAGCGGTGTACTGTCTGAGGGTCAGGACAGAGGGAGCGGTGTACTGTCTGAGGGTCAGTACAGAGGGAGCGGTGTACTGTCTGAGGGTCAGTACAGAGGGAGCGGTGTACTGTCTGAGGGTCAGTACAGAGGGAGCGGTGTACTGTCTGAGGGTCAGTACAGAGGGAGCGGTGTACTGTCTGAGGGTCAGTACAGAGGGAGCGGTGTACTGTCTGAGGGTCAGTACAGAGGGAGCGGTGTACTGTCTGAGGGTCAGTACAGAGGGAGCGGTGTACTGTCTGAGGGTCAGTACAGAGGGAGCGGTGTACTGTCTGAGGGTCAGTACAGAGGGAGCGGTGTACTGTCTGAGGGTCAGTACAGAGGGAGCGGTGTACTGTCTGAGGGTCAGTACAGAGGGAGCGGTGTACTGTCTGAGGGTCAGTACAGAGGGAGCGGTGTACTGTCTGAGGGTCAGTACAGAGGGAGCGGTGTACTGTCTGAGGGTCAGGACAGAGGGAGCGGTGTACTGTCTGAGGGTCAGGACAGAGGGAGCGGTGTACTGTCTGAGGGTCAGTACAGAGGGAGCGGTGTACTGTCTGAGGGTCAGGACAGAGGGAGCGGTGTACTGTCTGAGGGTCAGTACAGAGGGAGCGGTGTACTGTCTGAGGGTCAGTACAGAGGGAGCGGTGTACTGTCTGAGGGTCAGGACAGAGGGAGCGGTGTACTGTCTGAGGGTCAGGACAGAGGGAGCGGTGTACTGTCTGAGGGTCAGTACAGAGGGAGCGGTGTACTGTCTGAGGGTCAGTACAGAGGGAGCGGTGTACTGTCTGAGGGTCAGTACAGAGGGAGCGGTGTACTGTCTGAGGGTCAGTACAGAGGGAGCGGTGTACTGTCTGAGGGTCAGTACAGAGGGAGCGGTGTACTGTCTGAGGGTCAGTACAGAGGGAGCGGTGTACTGTCTGAGGGTCAGGACAGAGGGAGCGGTGTACTGTCTGAGGGTCAGGACAGAGGGAGCGGTGTACTGTCTGAGGGTCAGGACAGAGGGAGCGGTGTACTGTCTGAGGGTCAGTACAGAGGGAGCGGTGTACTGTCTGAGGGTCAGGACAGAGGGAGCGGTGTACTGTCTGAGGGTCAGTACAGAGGGAGCGGTGTACTGTCTGAGGGTCAGTACAGAGGGAGCGGTGTACTGTCTGAGGGTCAGGACAGAGGGAGCGGTGTACTGTCTGAGGGTCAGTACAGAGGGAGCGGTGTACTGTCTGAGGGTCAGTACAGAGGGAGCGGTGTACTGTCTGAGGGTCAGTACAGAGGGAGCGGTGTACTGTCTGAGGGTCAGTACAGAGGGAGCGGTGTACTGTCTGAGGGTCAGTACAGAGGGAGCGGTGTACTGTCTGAGGGTCAGTACAGAGGGAGCGGTGTACTGTCTGAGGGTCAGTACAGAGGGAGCGGTGTACTGTCTGAGGGTCAGGACAGAGGAAGCGGTGTACTGTCTGAGGGTCAGTACAGAGGGAGCGGTGTACTGTCTGAGGGTCAGGACAGAGGGAGCGGTGTACTGTCTGAGGGTCAGGACAGAGGGAGCGGTGTACTGTCTGAGGGTCAGTACAGAGGGAGCGGTGTACTGTCTGAGGGTCAGGACAGAGGGAGCGCTGTACTGTCTGAGGGTCAGGACAGAGGGAGCGGTGTACTGTCTGAGGGTCAGTACAGAGGGAGCGGTGTACTGTCTGAGGGTCAGTACAGAGGGAGCGGTGTACTGTCTGAGGGTCAGTACAGAGGGAGCGGTGTACTGTCTGAGGGTCAGTACAGAGGGAGCGGTGTACTGTCTGAGGGTCAGGACAGAGGGAGCGGTGTACTGTCTGAGGGTCAGTACAGAGGGAGCGGTGTACTGTCTGAGGGTCAGTACAGAGGGAGCGGTGTACTGTCTGAGGGTCAGTACAGAGGGAGCGGTGTACTGTCTGAGGGTCAGTACAGAGGGAGCGGTGTACTGTCTGAGGGTCAGGACAGAGGGAGCGGTGTACTGTCTGAGGGTCAGTACAGAGGGAGCGCTGTACTGTCTGAGGGTCAGTACAGAGGGAGCGGTATACTGTCTGAGGCTCAGGACAGAGGGAGCGGTCTACTGTCTGAGGGTCAGTACAGAGGGAGTGGTGTACTGTCTGAGGGTCAGTACAGAGGGAGCGGTGTACTGTCTGAGGGTCAGTACAGAGGGAGCGGTGTACTGTCTGAGGGTCAGTACAGAGGGAGCGGTGTACTGTCTGAGGGTCAGTACAGAGGGAGCGGTGTACTGTCTGAGTGTCAGGACAGAGGGAGCGGTGTACTGTCTGAGGGTCAGGACAGAGGGAGCGGTGTACTGTCTGAGGGTCAGGACAGAGGGAGCGGTGTACTGTCTGAGGGTCAGTACAGAGGGAGCGGTGTACTGTCTGAGGGTCAGGACAGAGGGAGCGGTGTACTGTCTGAGGGTCAGTACAGAGGGAGCGGTGTACTGTCTGAGGGTCAGTACAGAGGGAGCGGTGTACTGTCTGAGGGTCAGTACAGAGGGAGCGGTGTACTGTCTGAGGGTCAGTACAGAGGGAGCGGTGTACTGTCTGAGGGTCAGTACAGAGGGAGCGGTGTACTGTCTGAGGGTCAGGACAGAGGGAGCGGTGTACTGTCTGAGGGTCAGTACAGAGGGAGCGGTGTACTGTCTGAGGGTCAGTACAGAGGGAGCGGTGTACTGTCTGAGGGTCAGTACAGAGGGAGCGGTGTACTGTCTGAGGGTCAGGACAGAGGGAGCGGTGTACTGTCTGAGGGTCAGGACAGAGGGAGCGGTGTACTGTCTGAGGGTCAGTACAGAGGGAGCGGTGTACTGTCTGAGGGTCAGGACAGAGGGAGCGGTGTACTGTCTGAGGGTCAGTACAGAGGGAGCGGTGTACTGTCTGAGGGTCAGTACAGAGGGAGCGGTGTACTGTCTGAGGGTCAGGACAGAGGGAGCGGTGTACTGTCTGAGGGTCAGTACAGAGGGAGCGGTGTACTGTCTGAGGGTCAGTACAGAGGGAGCGGTGTACTGTCTGAGGGTCAGTACAGAGGGAGCGGTGTACTGTCTGAGGGTCAGTACAGAGGGAGCGGTGTACTGTCTGAGGGTCAGGACAGAGGGAGCGGTGTACTGTCTGAGGGTCAGGACAGAGGGAGCGGTGTACTGTCTGAGGGTCAGTACAGAGGGAGCGGTGTACTGTCTGAGGGTCAGTACAGAGGGAGCGGTGTACTGTCTGAGGGTCAGTACAGAGGGAGCGGTGTACTGTCTGAGGGTCAGTACAGAGGGAGCGGTGTACTGTCTGAGGGTCAGTACAGAGGGAGCGGTGTACTGTCTGAGGGTCAGTACAGAGGGAGCGGTGTACTGTCTGAGGGTCAGGACAGAGGGAGCGGTGTACTGTCTGAGGGTCAGTACAGAGGGAGCGGTGTACTGTCTGAGGGTCAGTACAGAGGGAGCGGTGTACTGTCTGAGGGTCAGGACAGAGGGAGCGGTGTACTGTCTGAGGGTCAGTACAGAGGGAGCGGTGTACTGTCTGAGGGTCAGTACAGAGGGAGCGGTGTACTGTCTGAGGGTCAGTACAGAGGGAGCGGTGTACTGTCTGAGGGTCAGTACAGAGGGAGCGGTGTACTGTCTGAGGGTCAGTACAGAGGGAGCGGTGTACTGTCTGAGGGTCAGGACAGAGGGAGCGGTGTACTGTCTGAGGGTCAGGACAGAGGGAGCGGTGTACTGTCTGAGGGTCAGTACAGAGGGAGCGGTGTACTGTCTGAGGGTCAGTACAGAGGGAGCGGTGTACTGTCTGAGGGTCAGTACAGAGGGAGCGGTGTACTGTCTGAGGGTCAGGACAGAGGGAGCGGTGTACTGTCTGAGGGTCAGTACAGAGGGAGCGGTGTACTGTCTGAGGGTCAGGACAGAGGGAGCGGTGTACTGTCTGAGGGTCAGGACAGAGGGAGCGGTGTACTGTCTGAGGGTCAGTACAGAGGGAGCGGTGTACTGTCTGAGGGTCAGGACAGAGGGAGCGGTGTACTGTCTGAGGGTCAGTACAGAGGGAGCGGTGTACTGTCTGAGGGTCAGTACAGAGGGAGCGGTGTACTGTCTGAGGGTCAGGACAGAGGGAGCGGTGTACTGTCTGAGGGTCAGTACAGAGGGAGCGGTGTACTGTCTGAGGGTCAGTACAGAGGGAGCGGTGTACTGTCTGAGGGTCAGGACAGAGGGAGCGGTGTACTGTCTGAGGGTCAGTACAGAGGGAGCGGTGTACTGTCTGAGGGTCAGTACAGAGGGAGCGGTGTACTGTCTGAGGGTCAGTACAGAGGGAGCGGTGTACTGTCTGAGGGTCAGTACAGAGGGAGCGGTGTACTGTCTGAGGGTCAGTACAGAGGGAGCGGTGTACTGTCTGAGGGTCAGTACAGAGGGAGCGGTGTACTGTCTGAGGGTCAGGACAGAGGGAGCGGTGTACTGTCTGAGGGTCAGGACAGAGGGAGCGGTGTACTGTCTGAGGGTCAGTACAGAGGGAGCGGTGTACTGTCTGAGGGTCAGTACAGAGGGAGCGGTGTACTGTCTGAGGGTCAGTACAGAGGGAGCGGTGTACTGTCTGAGGGTCAGTACAGAGGGAGCGGTGTACTGTCTGAGGGTCAGTACAGAGGGAGCGGTGTACTGTCTGAGGGTCAGGACAGAGGGAGCGGTGTACTGTCTGAGGGTCAGTACAGAGGGAGCGGTGTACTGTCTGAGGGTCAGTACAGAGGGAGCGGTGTACTGTCTGAGGGTCAGTACAGAGGGAGCGGTGTACTGTCTGAGGGTCAGTACAGAGGGAGCGGTGTACTGTCTGAGGGTCAGTACAGAGGGAGCGGTGTACTGTCTGAGGGTCAGTACAGAGGGAGCGGTGTACTGTCTGAGGGTCAGGACAGAGGGAGCGGTGTACTGTCTGAGGGTCAGTACAGAGGGAGCGGTGTACTGTCTGAGGGTCAGTACAGAGGGAGCGGTGTACTGTCTGAGGGTCAGTACAGAGGGAGCGGTGTACTGTCTGAGGGTCAGTACAGAGGGAGCGGTGTACTGTCTGAGGGTCAGTACAGAGGGAGCGGTGTACTGTCTGAGGGTCAGTACAGAGGGAGCGGTGTACTGTCTGAGGGTCAGGACAGAGGGAGCGGTGTACTGTCTGAGGGTCAGGACAGAGGGAGCGGTGTACTGTCTGAGGGTCAGTACAGAGGGAGCGGTGTACTGTCTGAGGGTCAGTACAGAGGGAGCGGTGTACTGTCTGAGGGTCAGTACAGAGGGAGCGGTGTACTGTCTGAGGGTCAGTACAGAGGGAGCGGTGTACTGTCTGAGGGTCAGGACAGAGGGAGCGGTGTACTGTCTGAGGGTCAGTACAGAGGGAGCGGTGTACTGTCTGAGGGTCAGGACAGAGGGAGCGGTGTACTGTCTGAGGGTCAGTACAGAGGGAGCGGTGTACTGTCTGAGGGTCAGTACAGAGGGAGCGGTGTACTGTCTGAGGGTCAGTACAGAGGGAGCGGTGTACTGTCTGAGGGTCAGGACAGAGGGAGCGGTGTACTGTCTGAGGGTCAGGACAGAGGGAGCGGTGTACTGTCTGAGGGTCAGTACAGAGGGAGCGGTGTACTGTCTGAGGGTCAGTACAGAGGGAGCGGTGTACTGTCTGAGGGTCAGTACAGAGGGAGCGGTGTACTGTCTGAGGGTCAGTACAGAGGGAGCGGTGTACTGTCTGAGGGTCAGTACAGAGGGAGCGGTGTACTGTCTGAGGGTCAGGACAGAGGGAGCGGTGTACTGTCTGAGGGTCAGTACAGAGGGAGCGGTGTACTGTCTGAGGGTCAGGACAGAGGGAGCGGTGTACTGTCTGAGGGTCAGTACAGAGGGAGCGGTGTACTGTCTGAGGGTCAGTACAGAGGGAGCGGTGTACTGTCTGAGGGTCAGTACAGAGGGAGCGGTGTACTGTCTGAGGGTCAGTACAGAGGGAGCGGTGTACTGTCTGAGGGTCAGTACAGAGGGAGCGGTGTACTGTCTGAGGGTCAGTACAGAGGGAGCGGTGTACTGTCTGAGGGTCAGTACAGAGGGAGCGGTGTACTGTCTGAGGGTCAGTACAGAGGGAGCGGTGTACTGTCTGAGGGTCAGTACAGAGGGAGCGGTGTACTGTCTGAGGGTCAGTACAGAGGGAGCGGTGTACTGTCTGAGGGTCAGTACAGAGGGAGCGGTGTACTGTCTGAGGGTCAGTACAGAGGGAGCGGTGTACTGTCTGAGGGTCAGTACAGAGGGAGCGGTGTACTGTCTGAGGGTCAGGACAGAGGGAGCGGTGTACTGTCTGAGGGTCAGGACAGAGGGAGCGGTGTACTGTCTGAGGGTCAGTACAGAGGGAGCGGTGTACTGTCTGAGGGTCAGGACAGAGGGAGCGGTGTACTGTCTGAGGGTCAGTACAGAGGGAGCGGTGTACTGTCTGAGGGTCAGTACAGAGGGAGCGGTGTACTGTCTGAGGGTCAGTACAGAGGGAGCGGTGTACTGTCTGAGGGTCAGTACAGAGGGAGCGGTGTACTGTCTGAGGGTCAGTACAGAGGGAGCGGTGTACTGTCTGAGGGTCAGGACAGAGGGAGCGGTGTACTGTCTGAGGGTCAGGACAGAGGGAGCGGTGTACTGTCTGAGGGTCAGTACAGAGGGAGCGGTGTACTGTCTGAGGGTCAGTACAGAGGGAGCGGTGTACTGTCTGAGGGTCAGTACAGAGGGAGCGGTGTACTGTCTGAGGGTCAGTACAGAGGGAGCGGTGTACTGTCTGAGGGTCAGTACAGAGGGAGCGGTGTACTGTCTGAGGGTCAGTACAGAGGGAGCGGTGTACTGTCTGAGGGTCAGTACAGAGGGAGCGGTGTACTGTCTGAGGGTCAGTACAGAGGGAGCGGTGTACTGTCTGAGGGTCAGTACAGAGGGAGCGGTGTACTGTCTGAGGGTCAGTACAGAGGGAGCGGTGTACTGTCTGAGGGTCAGTACAGAGGGAGCGGTGTACTGTCTGAGGGTCAGGACAGAGGGAGCGGTGTACTGTCTGAGGGTCAGTACAGAGGGAGCGGTGTACTGTCTGAGGGTCAGGACAGAGGGAGCGGTGTACTGTCTGAGGGTCAGTACAGAGGGAGCGGTGTACTGTCTGAGGGTCAGTACAGAGGGAGCGGTGTACTGTCTGAGGGTCAGTACAGAGGGAGCGGTGTACTGTCTGAGGGTCAGGACAGAGGGAGCGGTGTACTGTCTGAGGGTCAGTACAGAGGGAGCGGTGTACTGTCTGAGGGTCAGGACAGAGGGAGCGGTGTACTGTCTGAGGGTCAGTACAGAGGGAGCGGTGTACTGTCTGAGGGTCAGTACAGAGGGAGCGGTGTACTGTCTGAGGGTCAGTACAGAGGGAGCGGTGTACTGTCTGAGGGTCAGTACAGAGGGAGCGGTGTACTGTCTGAGGGTCAGTACAGAGGGAGCGGTGTACTGTCTGAGGGTCAGTACAGAGGGAGCGGTGTACTGTCTGAGGGTCAGTACAGAGGGAGCGGTGTACTGTCTGAGGGTCAGTACAGAGGGAGCGGTGTACTGTCTGAGGGTCAGTACAGAGGGAGCGGTGTACTGTCTGAGGGTCAGTACAGAGGGAGCGGTGTACTGTCTGAGGGTCAGGACAGAGGGAGCGGTGTACTGTCTGTGTGTCAGTACAGAGGGAGCGGTGTACTGTCTGAGGGTCAGGACAGAGGGAGCGGTGTACTGTCTGAGGGTCAGGACAGAGGGAGCGGTGTACTGTCTGAGGGTCAGTACAGAGGGAGCGGTGTACTGTCTGAGGGTCAGTACAGAGGGAGCGGTGTACTGTCTGAGGGTCAGTACAGAGGGAGCGGTGTACTGTCTGAGGGTCAGTACAGAGGGAGCGGTGTACTGTCTGAGGGTCAGGACAGAGGGAGCGGTGTACTGTCTGAGGGTCAGTACAGAGGGAGCGGTGTACTGTCTGAGGGTCAGGACAGAGGGAGCGGTGTACTGTCTGAGGGTCAGTACAGAGGGAGCGGTGTACTGTCTGAGGGTCAGTACAGAGGGAGCGGTGTACTGTCTGAGGGTCAGTACAGAGGGAGCGGTGTACTGTCTGAGGGTCAGTACAGAGGGAGCGGTGTACTGTCTGAGGGTCAGTACAGAGGGAGCGGTGTACTGTCTGAGGGTCAGTACAGAGGGAGCGGTGTACTGTCTGAGGGTCAGTACAGAGGGAGCGGTGTACTGTCTGAGGGTCAGTACAGAGGGAGCGGTGTACTGTCTGAGGGTCAGTACAGAGGGAGCGGTGTACTGTCTGAGGGTCAGTACAGAGGGAGCGGTGTACTGTCTGAGGGTCAGTACAGAGGGAGCGGTGTACTGTCTGAGGGTCAGTACAGAGGGAGCGGTGTACTGTCTGAGGGTCAGTACAGAGGGAGCGGTGTACTGTCTGAGGGTCAGTACAGAGGGAGCGGTGTACTGTCTGAGGGTCAGTACAGAGGGAGCGGTGTACTGTCTGAGGGTCAGTACAGAGGGAGCGGTGTACTGTCTGAGGGTCAGTACAGAGGGAGCGGTGTACTGTCTGAGGGTCAGTACAGAGGGAGCGGTGTACTGTCTGAGGGTCAGGACAGAGGGAGCGGTGTACTGTCTGAGGGTCAGTACAGAGGGAGCGGTGTACTGTCTGAGGGTCAGGACAGAGGGAGCGGTGTACTGTCTGAGGGTCAGTACAGAGGGAGCGGTGTACTGTCTGAGGGTCAGTACAGAGGGAGCGGTGTACTGTCTGAGGGTCAGTACAGAGGGAGCGGTGTACTGTCTGAGGGTCAGTACAGAGGGAGCGGTGTACTGTCTGAGGGTCAGTACAGAGGGAGCGGTGTACTGTCTGAGGGTCAGTACAGAGGGAGCGGTGTACTGTCTGAGGGTCAGTACAGAGGGAGCGGTGTACTGTCTGAGGGTCAGTACAGAGGGAGCGGTGTACTGTCTGAGGGTCAGTACAGAGGGAGCGGTGTACTGTCTGAGGGTCAGTACAGAGGGAGCGGTGTACTGTCTGAGGGTCAGGACAGAGGGAGCGGTGTACTGTCTGAGGGTCAGTACAGAGGGAGCGGTGTACTGTCTGAGGGTCAGTACAGAGGGAGCGGTGTACTGTCTGAGGGTCAGTACAGAGGGAGCGGTGTACTGTCTGAGGGTCAGGACAGAGGGAGCGGTGTACTGTCTGAGGGTCAGTACAGAGGGAGCGGTGTACTGTCTGAGGGTCAGGACAGAGGGAGCGGTGTACTGTCTGAGGGTCAGGACAGAGGGAGCGGTGTACTGTCTGAGAGTCAGTACAGAGGGAGCGGTGTACTGTCTGAGGGTCAGTACAGAGGGAGCGGTGTACTGTCTGAGGGTCAGGACAGAGGGAGCGGTGTACTGTCTGAGGGTCAGTACAGAGGGAGCGGTGTACTGTCTGAGGGTCAGTACAGAGGGAGCGGTGTACTGTCTGAGGGTCAGTAC
Organism: Carcharodon carcharias; assembly: GCF_017639515.1. NCBI lineage: Eukaryota > Metazoa > Chordata > Chondrichthyes > Lamniformes > Lamnidae > Carcharodon > Carcharodon carcharias. The sequence continues at coordinate 329,980 of NW_024470785.1, read as the reverse complement.
AGAGGGAGCGGTGTACTGTCTGAGGGTCAGTACAGAGGGAGCGGTGTACTGTCTGAGGGTCAGTACAGAGGGAGCGGTGTACTGTCTGAGGGTCAGTACAGAGGGAGCGGTGTACTGTCTGAGGGTCAGTACAGAGGGAGCGGTGTACTGTCTGAGGGTCAGTACAGAGGGAGCGGTGTACTGTCTGAGGGTCAGGACAGAGGGAGCGGTGTACTGTCTGAGGGTCAGTACAGAGGGAGCGGTGTACTGTCTGAGGGTCAGGACAGAGGGAGCGGTGTACTGTCTGAGGGTCAGTACAGAGGGAGCGGTGTACTGTCTGAGGGTCAGGACAGAGGGAGCGGTGTACTGTCTGAGGGTCAGTACAGAGGGAGCGGTGTACTGTCTGAGGGTCAGTACAGAGGGAGCGGTGTACTGTCTGAGGGTCAGTACAGAGGGAGCGGTGTACTGTCTGAGGGTCAGTACAGAGGGAGCGGTGTACTGTCTGAGGGTCAGTACAGAGGGAGCGGTGTACTGTCTGAGGGTCAGTACAGAGGGAGCGGTGTACTGTCTGAGGGTCAGGACAGAGGGAGCGGTGTACTGTCTGAGGGTCAGTACAGAGGGAGCGGTGTACTGTCTGAGGGTCAGGACAGAGGGAGCGGTGTACTGTCTGAGGGTCAGTACAGAGGGAGCGGTGTACTGTCTGAGGGTCAGTACAGAGGGAGCGGTGTACTGTCTGAGGGTCAGTACAGAGGGAGCGGTGTACTGTCTGAGGGTCAGTACAGAGGGAGCGGTGTACTGTCTGAGGGTCAGTACAGAGGGAGCGGTGTACTGTCTGAGGGTCAGTACAGAGGGAGCGGTGTACTGTCTGAGGGTCAGTACAGAGGGAGCGGTGTACTGTCTGAGGGTCAGTACAGAGGGAGCGGTGTACTGTCTGAGGGTCAGTACAGAGGGAGCGGTGTACTGTCTGAGGGTCAGTACAGAGGGAGCGGTGTACTGTCTGAGGGTCAGTACAGAGGGAGCGGTGTACTGTCTGAGGGTCAGGACAGAGGGAGCGGTGTACTGTCTGAGGGTCAGTACAGAGGGAGCGGTGTACTGTCTGAGGGTCAGGACAGAGGGAGCGGTGTACTGTCTGAGGGTCAGTACAGAGGGAGCGGTGTACTGTCTGAGGGTCAGTACAGAGGGAGCGGTGTACTGTCTGAGGGTCAGTACAGAGGGAGCGGTGTACTGTCTGAGGGTCAGTACAGAGGGAGCGGTGTACTGTCTGAGGGTCAGGACAGAGGGAGCGGTGTACTGTCTGAGGGTCAGGACAGAGGGAGCGGTGTACTGTCTGAGGGTCAGTACAGAGGGAGCGGTGTACTGTCTGAGGGTCAGTACAGAGGGAGCGGTGTACTGTCTGAGGGTCAGGACAGAGGGAGCGGTGTACTGTCTGAGGGTCAGTACAGAGGGAGCGGTGTACTGTCTGAGGGTCAGTACAGAGGGAGCGGTGTACTGTCTGAGGGTCAGTACAGAGGGAGCGGTGTACTGTCTGAGGGTCAGTACAGAGGGAGCGGTGTACTGTCTGAGGGTCAGGACAGAGGGAGCGGTGTACTGTCTGAGGGTCAGGACAGAGGGAGCGGTGTACTGTCTGAGGGTCAGGACAGAGGGAGCGGTGTACTGTCTGAGGGTCAGTACAGAGGGAGCGGTGTACTGTCTGAGGGTCAGTACAGAGGGAGCGGTGTACTGTCTGAGGGTCAGTACAGAGGGAGCGGTGTACTGTCTGAGGGTCAGTACAGAGGGAGCGGTGTACTGTCTGAGGGTCAGGACAGAGGGAGCGGTGTACTGTCTGAGGGTCAGTACAGAGGGAGCGGTGTACTGTCTGAGGGTCAGTACAGAGGGAGCGGTGTACTGTCTGAGGGTCAGTACAGAGGGAGCGGTGTACTGTCTGAGGGTCAGGACAGAGGGAGCGGTGTACTGTCTGAGGGTCAGGAAAGAGGGAGCGGTGTACTGTCTGAGGGTCAGTACAGAGGGAGCGGTGTACTGTCTGAGGGTCAGTACAGAGGGAGCGGTGTACTGTCTGAGGGTCAGTACAGAGGGAGCGGTGTACTGTCTGAGGGTCAGTACAGAGGGAGCGGTGTACTGTCTGAGGGTCAGGACAGAGGGAGCAGTGTACTGTCTGAGGGTCAGGACAGAGGGAGCGGTGTACTGTCTGAGGGTCAGGACAGAGGGAGCGGTGTACTGTCTGAGGGTCAGTACAGAGGGAGCGGTGTACTGTCTGAGGGTCAGTACAGAGGGAGCGGTGTACTGTCTGAGGGTCAGTACAGAGGGAGCGGTGTACTGTCTGAGGGTCAGGACAGAGGGAGCGGTGTACTGTCTGAGGGTCAGGACAGAGGGAGCGGTGTACTGTCTGAGGGTCAGGACAGAGGGAGCGGTGTACTGTCTGAGGGTCAGTACAGAGGGAGCGGTGTACTGTCTGAGGGTCAGTACAGAGGGAGCGGTGTACTGTCTGAGGGTCAGGACAGAGGGAGCGGTGTACTGTCTGAGGGTCAGTACAGAGGGAGCGGTGTACTGTCTGAGGGTCAGGACAGAGGGAGCGGTGTACTGTCTGAGGGTCAGTACAGAGGGAGCGGTGTACTGTCTGAGGGTCAGTACAGAGGGAGCGGTGTACTGTCTGAGGGTCAGGACAGAGGGAGCGGTGTACTGTCTGAGGGTCAGGACAGAGGGAGCGGTGTACTGTCTGAGGGTCAGTACAGAGGGAGCGGTGTACTGTCTGAGGGTCAGTACAGAGGGAGCGGTGTACTGTCTGAGGGTCAGTACAGAGGGAGCGGTGTACTGTCTGAGGGTCAGGACAGAGGGAGCGGTGTACTGTCTGAGGGTCAGGACAGAGGGAGCGGTGTACTGTCTGAGGGTCAGTACAGAGGGAGCGGTGTACTGTCTGAGGGTCAGGACAGAGGGAGCGGTGTACTGTCTGAGGGTCAGTACAGAGGGAGCGGTGTACTGTCTGAGGGTCAGTACAGAGGGAGCGGTGTACTGTCTGAGGGTCAGGACAGAGGGAGCGGTGTACTGTCTGAGGGTCAGTACAGAGGGAGCGGTGTACTGTCTGAGGGTCAGTACAGAGGGAGCGGTGTACTGTCTGAGGGTCAGTACAGAGGGAGCGGTGTACTGTCTGAGGGTCAGTACAGAGGGAGCGGTGTACTGTCTGAGGGTCAGTACAGAGGGAGCGGTGTACTGTCTGAGGGTCAGGACAGAGGGAGCGGTGTACTGTCTGAGGGTCAGGACAGAGGGAGCGGTGTACTGTCTGAGGGTCAGTACAGAGGGAGCGGTGTACTGTCTGAGGGTCAGTACAGAGGGAGCGGTGTACTGTCTGAGGGTCAGGACAGAGGGAGCGGTGTACTGTCTGAGGGTCAGGACAGAGGGAGCGGTGTACTGTCTGAGGGTCAGTACAGAGGGAGCGGTGTACTGTCTGAGGGTCAGGACAGAGGGAGCGGTGTACTGTCTGAGGGTCAGTACAGAGGGAGCGGTGTACTGTCTGAGGGTCAGTACAGAGGGAGCGGTGTACTGTCTGAGGGTCAGTACAGAGGGAGCGGTGTACTGTCTGAGGGTCAGTACAGAGGGAGCGGTGTACTGTCTGAGGGTCAGTACAGAGGGAGCGGTGTACTGTCTGAGGGTCAGGACAGAGGGAGCGGTGTACTGTCTGAGGGTCAGTACAGAGGGAGCGGTGTACTGTCTGAGGGTCAGTACAGAGGGAGCGGTGTACTGTCTGAGGGTCAGGACAGAGGGAGCGGTGTACTGTCTGAGGGTCAGTACAGAGGGAGCGGTGTACTGTCTGAGGGTCAGGACAGAGGGAGCGGTGTACTGTCTGAGGGTCAGTACAGAGGGAGCGGTGTACTGTCTGAGGGTCAGGACAGAGGGAGCGGTGTACTGTCTGAGGGTCAGTACAGAGGGAGCGGTGTACTGTCTGAGGGTCAGGACAGAGGGAGCGGTGTACTGTCTGAGGGTCAGTACAGAGGGAGCGGTGTACTGTCTGAGGGTCAGTACAGAGGGAGCGGTGTACTGTCTGAGGGTCAGTACAGAGGGAGCGGTGTACTGTCTGAGGGTCAGTACAGAGGGAGCGGTGTACTGTCTGAGGGTCAGTACAGAGGGAGCGGTGTACTGTCTGAGGGTCAGTACAGAGGGAGCGGTGTACTGTCTGAGGGTCAGTACAGAGGGAGCGGTGTACTGTCTGAGGGTCAGGACAGAGGGAGCGGTGTACTGTCTGAGGGTCAGTACAGAGGGAGCGGTGTACTGTCTGAGGGTCAGTACAGAGGGAGCGGTGTACTGTCTGAGGGTCAGTACAGAGGGAGCGGTGTACTGTCTGAGGGTCAGTACAGAGGGAGCGGTGTACTGTCTGAGGGTCAGTACAGAGGGAGCGGTGTACTGTCTGAGGGTCAGTACAGAGGGAGCGGTGTACTGTCTGAGGGTCAGGACAGAGGGAGCGGTGTACTGTCTGAGGGTCAGGACAGAGGGAGCGGTGTACTGTCTGAGGGTCAGTACAGAGGGAGCGGTGTACTGTCTGAGGGTCAGTACAGAGGGAGCGGTGTACTGTCTGAGGGTCAGGACAGAGGGAGTGCTGTACTGTCTGAGGGGCAGGCCAGAGGGAGCGGTGTACTGTCTGAGGGGCAGGACAGAGGGAGCGGTGTACTGTCTGAGGGTCAGGACAGAGGGAGCGGTGTACTGTCTGAGGGTCAGTACAGAGGGAGCGGTGTACTGTCTGAGGGTCAGGACAGAGGGAGCGGTGTACTGTCTGAGGGTCAGTACAGAGGGAGCGGTGTACTGTCTGAGGGTCAGTACAGAGGGAGCGGTGTACTGTCTGAGGGTCAGTACAGAGGGAGCGGTGTACTGTCTGAGGGTCAGTACAGAGGGAGCGGTGTACTGTCTGAGGGTCAGTACAGAGGGAGCGGTGTACTGTCTGAGGGTCAGTACAGAGGGAGCGGTGTACTGTCTGAGGGTCAGTACAGAGGGAGCGGTGTACTGTCTGAGGGTCAGTACAGAGGGAGCGGTGTACTGTCTGAGGGTCAGTACAGAGGGAGCGGTGTACTGTCTGAGGGTCAGTACAGAGGGAGCGGTGTACTGTCTGAGGGTCAGTACAGAGGGAGCGGTGTACTGTCTGAGGGTCAGTACAGAGGGAGCGGTGTACTGTCTGAGGGTCAGTACAGAGGGAGCGGTGTACTGTCTGAGGGTCAGGACAGAGGGAGCGGTGTACTGTCTGAGGGTCAGTACAGAGGGAGCGGTGTACTGTCTGAGGGTCAGTACAGAGGGAGCGGTGTACTGTCTGAGGGTCAGGACAGAGGGAGCGGTGTACTGTCTGAGGGTCAGTACAGAGGGAGCGGTGTACTGTCTGAGGGTCAGGACAGAGGGAGCGGTGTACTGTCTGAGGGTCAGGACAGAGGGAGCGGTGTACTGTCTGAGGGTCAGGACAGAGGGAGCGGTGTACTGTCTGAGGGTCAGGACAGAGGGAGCGGTGTACTGTCTGAGGGTCAGGACAGAGGGAGCGGTGTACTGTCTGAGGGTCAGTACAGAGGGAGCGGTGTACTGTCTGAGGGTCAGGACAGAGGGAGCGGTGTACTGTCTGAGGGTCAGTACAGAGGGAGCGGTGTACTGTCTGAGGGTCAGTACAGAGGGAGCGGTGTACTGTCTGAGGGTCAGTACAGAGGGAGCGGTGTACTGTCTGAGGGTCAGTACAGAGGGAGCGGTGTACTGTCTGAGGGTCAGTACAGAGGGAGCGGTGTACTGTCTGAGGGTCAGTACAGAGGGAGCGGTGTACTGTCTGAGGGTCAGTACAGAGGGAGCGGTGTACTGTCTGAGGGTCAGGACAGAGGGAGCGGTGTACTGTCTGAGGGTCAGTACAGAGGGAGCGGTGTACTGTCTGAGGGTCAGTACAGAGGGAGCGGTGTACTGTCTGAGGGTCAGTACAGAGGGAGCGGTGTACTGTCTGAGGGTCAGTACAGAGGGAGCGGTGTACTGTCTGAGGGTCAGGACAGAGGGAGCGGTGTACTGTCTGAGGGTCAGTACAGAGGGAGCGGTGTACTGTCTGAGGGTCAGTACAGAGGGAGCGGTGTACTGTCTGAGGGTCAGTACAGAGGGAGCGGTGTACTGTCTGAGGGTCAGTACAGAGGGAGCGGTGTACTGTCTGAGGGTCAGTACAGAGGGAGCGGTGTACTGTCTGAGGGTCAGTACAGAGGGAGCGGTGTACTGTCTGAGGGTCAGTACAGAGGGAGCGGTGTACTGTCTGAGGGTCAGTACAGAGGGAGCGGTGTACTGTCTGAGGGTCAGTACAGAGGGAGCGGTGTACTGTCTGAGGGTCAGTACAGAGGGAGCGGTGTACTGTCTGAGGGTCAGTACAGAGGGAGCGGTGTACTGTCTGAGGGTCAGTACAGAGGGAGCGGTGTACTGTCTGAGGGTCAGGACAGAGGGAGCGGTGTACTGTCTGAGGGTCAGGACAGAGGGAGCGGTGTACTGTCTGAGGGTCAGGACAGAGGGAGCGGTGTACTGTCTGAGGGTCAGTACAGAGGGAGCGGTGTACTGTCTGAGGGTCAGTACAGAGGGAGCGGTGTACTGTCTGAGGGTCAGGACAGAGGGAGCGGTGTACTGTCTGAGGGTCAGGACAGAGGGAGCGGTGTACTGTCTGAGGGTCAGTACAGAGGGAGCGGTGTACTGTCTGAGGGTCAGTACAGAGGGAGCGGTGTACTGTCTGAGGGTCAGGACAGAGGGAGCGGTGTACTGTCTGAGGGTCAGGACAGAGGGAGCGGTGTACTGTCTGAGGGTCAGTACAGAGGGAGCGGTGTACTGTCTGAGGGTCAGTACAGAGGGAGCGGTGTACTGTCTGAGGGTCAGTACAGAGGGAGCGGTGTACTGTCTGAGGGTCAGTACAGAGGGAGCGGTGTACTGTCTGAGGGTCAGTACAGAGGGAGCGGTGTACTGTCTGAGGGTCAGTACAGAGGGAGCGGTGTACTGTCTGAGGGTCAGTACAGAGGGAGCGGTGTACTGTCTGAGGGTCAGTACAGAGGGAGCGGTGTACTGTCTGAGGGTCAGTACAGAGGGAGCGGTGTACTGTCTGAGGGTCAGTACAGAGGGAGCGGTGTACTGTCTGAGGGTCAGTACAGAGGGAGCGGTGTACTGTCTGAGGGTCAGTACAGAGGGAGCGGTGTACTGTCTGAGGGTCAGGACAGAGGGAGCGGTGTACTGTCTGAGGGTCAGTACAGAGGGAGCGGTGTACTGTCTGAGGGTCAGTACAGAGGGAGCGGTGTACTGTCTGAGGGTCAGTACAGAGGGAGCGGTGTACTGTCTGAGGGTCAGTACAGAGGGAGCGGTGTACTGTCTGAGGGTCAGGACAGAGGGAGCGGTGTACTGTCTGAGGGTCAGTACAGAGGGAGCGGTGTACTGTCTGAGGGTCAGTACAGAGGGAGCGGTGTACTGTCTGAGGGTCAGTACAGAGGGAGCGGTGTACTGTCTGAGGGTCAGGACAGAGGGAGCGGTGTACTGTCTGAGGGTCAGTACAGAGGGAGCGGTGTACTGTCTGAGGGTCAGTACAGAGGGAGCGGTGTACTGTCTGAGGGTCAGGACAGAGGGAGCGGTGTACTGTCTGAGGGTCAGTACAGAGGGAGCGGTGTACTGTCTGAGGGTCAGTACAGAGGGAGCGGTGTACTGTCTGAGGGTCAGTACAGAGGGAGCGGTGTACTGTCTGAGGGTCAGGACAGAGGGAGCGGTGTACTGTCTGAGGGTCAGGACAGAGGGAGCGGTGTACTGTCTGAGGGTCAGTACAGAGGGAGCGGTGTACTGTCTGAGGGTCAGTACAGAGGGAGCGGTGTACTGTCTGAGGGTCAGTACAGAGGGAGCGGTGTACTGTCTGAGGGTCAGTACAGAGGGAGCGGTGTACTGTCTGAGGGTCAGTACAGAGGGAGCGGTGTACTGTCTGAGGGTCAGGACAGAGGGAGCGGTGTACTGTCTGAGGGTCAGGACAGAGGGAGCGGTGTACTGTCTGAGGGTCAGGACAGAGGGAGCGCTGTACTGTCTGAGGGTCAGTACAGAGGGAGCGGTGTACTGTCTGAGGGTCAGGACAGAGGGAGCGGTGTACTGTCTGAGGGTCAGTACAGAGGGAGCGGTGTACTGTCTGAGGGTCAGTACAGAGGGAGCGGTGTACTGTCTGAGGGTCAGGACAGAGGGAGCGGTGTACTGTCTGAGGGTCAGGACAGAGGGAGCGGTGTACTGTCTGAGGGTCAGTACAGAGGGAGCGGTGTACTGTCTGAGGGTCAGTACAGAGGGAGCGGTGTACTGTCTGAGGGTCAGGACAGAGGGAGCGGTGTACTGTCTGAGGGTCAGGACAGAGGGAGCGGTGTACTGTCTGAGGGTCAGTACAGAGGGAGCGGTGTACTGTCTGAGGGTCAGTACAGAGGGAGCGGTGTACTGTCTGAGGGTCAGTACAGAGGGAGCGGTGTACTGTCTGAGGGTCAGGACAGAGGGAGCGGTGTACTGTCTGAGGGTCAGTACAGAGGGAGCGGTGTACTGTCTGAGGGTCAGTACAGAGGGAGCGGTGTACTGTCTGAGGGTCAGTACAGAGGGAGCGGTGTACTGTCTGAGGGTCAGGACAGAGGGAGCGGTGTACTGTCTGAGGGTCAGTACAGAGGGAGCGGTGTACTGTCTGAGGGTCAGTACAGAGGGAGCGGTGTACTGTCTGAGGGTCAGTACAGAGGGAGCGGTGTACTGTCTGAGGGTCAGTACAGAGGGAGCGGTGTACTGTCTGAGGGTCAGTACAGAGGGAGCGGTGTACTGTCTGAGGGTCAGTACAGAGGGAGCGGTGTACTGTCTGAGGGTCAGGACAGAGGGAGCGGTGTACTGTCTGAGGGTCAGTACAGAGGGAGCGGTGTACTGTCTGAGGGTCAGGACAGAGGGAGCGGTGTACTGTCTGAGGGTCAGGACAGAGGGAGCGGTGTACTGTCTGAGGGTCAGTACAGAGGGAGCGGTGTACTGTCTGAGGGTCAGTACAGAGGGAGCGGTGTACTGTCTGAGGGTCAGTACAGAGGGAGCGGTGTACTGTCTGAGGGTCAGTACAGAGGGAGCGGTGTACTGTCTGAGGGTCAGTACAGAGGGAGCGGTGTACTGTCTGAGGGTCAGGACAGAGGGAGCGGTGTACTGTCTGAGGGTCAGTACAGAGGGAGCGGTGTACTGTCTGAGGGTCAGTACAGAGGGAGAGGTGTACTGTCTGAGGGTCAGTACAGAGGGAGCGGTGTACTGTCTGAGGGTCAGGACAGAGGGAGCGGTGTACTGTCTGAGGGTCAGGACAGAGGGAGCGGTGTACTGTCTGAGGGTCAGTACAGAGGGAGCGGTGTACTGTCTGAGGGTCAGGACAGAGGGAGCGGTGTACTGTCTGAGGGTCAGTACAGATGGAGCGGTGTACTGTCTGAGGGTCAGTACAGAGGGAGCGGTGTACTGTCTGAGGGTCAGTACAGAGGGAGCGGTGTACTGTCTGAGGGTCAGGACAGAGGGAGCGGTGTACTGTCTGAGGGTCAGTACAGAGGGAGCGGTGTACTGTCTGAGGGTCAGTACAGAGGGAGCGGTGTACTGTCTGAGGGTCAGGACAGAGGGAGCGGTGTACTGTCTGAGGGTCAGGACAGAGGGAGCGGTGTACTGTCTGAGGGTCAGGACAGAGGGAGCGGTGTACTGTCTGAGGGTCAGGACAGAGGGAGCGGTGTACTGTCTGAGGGTCAGGACAGAGGGAGCGGTGTACTGTCTGAGGGTCAGTACAGAGGGAGCGGTGTACTGTCTGAGGGTCAGGACAGAGGGAGCGGTGTACTGTCTGAGGGTCAGGACAGAGGGAGCGGTGTACTGTCTGAGGGTCAGTACAGAGGGAGCGGTGTACTGTCTGAGGGTCAGGACAGAGGGAGCGGTGTACTGTCTGAGGGTCAGGACAGAGGGAGCGGTGTACTGTCTGAGGGTCAGTACAGAGGGAGCGGTGTACTGTCTGAGGGTCAGGACAGAGGGAGCGGTGTACTGTCTGAGGGTCAGTACAGAGGGAGCGGTGTACTGTCTGAGGGTCAGTACAGAGGGAGCGGTGTACTGTCTGAGGGTCAGTACAGAGGGAGCGGTGTACTGTCTGAGGGTCAGTACAGAGGGAGCGGTGTACTGTCTGAGGGTCAGTACAGAGGGAGCGGTGTACTGTCTGAGGGTCAGGACAGAGGGAGCGGTGTACTGTCTGAGGGTCAGTACAGAGGGAGCGGTGTACTGTCTGAGGGTCAGTACAGAGGGAGCGGTGTACTGTCTGAGGGTCAGTACAGAGGGAGCGGTGTACTGTCTGAGGGTCAGTACAGAGGGAGCGGTGTACTGTCTGAGGGTCAGTACAGAGGGAGCGGTGTACTGTCTGAGGGTCAGGACAGAGGGAGCGGTGTACTGTCTGAGGGTCAGTACAGAGGGAGCGGTGTACTGTCTGAGGGTCAGTACAGAGGGAGCGGTGTACTGTCTGAGGGTCAGTACAGAGGGAGCGGTGTACTGTCTGAGGGTCAGTACAGAGGGAGCGGTGTACTGTCTGAGGGTCAGTACAGAGGGAGCGGTGTACTGTCTGAGGGTCAGGACAGAGGGAGCGGTGTACTGTCTGAGGGTCAGTACAGAGGGAGCGGTGTACTGTCTGAGGGTCAGTACAGAGGGAGCGGTGTACTGTCTGAGGGTCAGTACAGAGGGAGCGGTGTACTGTCTGAGGGTCAGGACAGAGGGAGCGGTGTACTGTCTGAGGGTCAGGACAGAGGGAGCGGTGTACTGTCTGAGGGTCAGTACAGAGGGAGCGGTGTACTGTCTGAGGGTCAGTACAGAGGGAGCGGTGTACTGTCTGAGGGTCAGGACAGAGGGAGCGGTGTACTGTCTGAGGGTCAGTACAGAGGGAGCGGTGTACTGTCTGAGGGTCAGGACAGAGGAAGCGGTGTACTGTCTGAGGGTCAGTACAGAGGGAGCGGTGTACTGTTTGAGGGTCAGGACAGAGGGAGCGGCGTACTGTCTGAGGGTCAGGACAGAGGGAGCGGTGTACTGTCTGAGGGTCAGGACAGAGGGAGCGGTGTACTGTCTGAGGGTCAGTACAGAGGGAGCGGTGTACTGTCTGAGGGTCAGTACAGAGGGAGCGGTGTACTGTCTGAGGGTCAGTACAGAGGGAGCGGTGTACTGTCTGAGGGTCAGGACAGAGGGAGCGCTGAACTGTCTGAGGGTCAGTACAGAGGGAGCGGTGTACTGTCTGAGGGTCAGGACAGAGGGAGCGGTGTACTGTCTGAGGGTCAGTACAGAGGGAGCGGTGTACTGTCTGAGGGTCAGGACAGAGGGAGCGGTGTACTGTCTGAGGGTCAGTACAGAGGGAGCGGTGTACTGTCTGAGGGTCAGTACAGAGGGAGCGGTGTACTGTCTGAGGGTCAGTACAGAGGGAGCGGTGTACTGTCTGAGGGTCAGTACAGAGGGAGCGGTGTACTGTCTGAGGGTCAGTACAGAGGGAGCGGTGTACTGTCTGAGGGTCAGTACAGAGGGAGCGGTGTACTGTCTGAGGGTCAGGACAGAGGGAGCGGTGTACTGTCTGAGGGTCAGGACAGAGGGAGCGGTGTACTGTCTGAGGGTCAGTACAGAGGGAGCGGTGTACTGTCTGAGGGTCAGTACAGAGGGAGCGGTGTACTGTCTGAGGGTCAGTACAGAGGGAGCGGTGTACTGTCTGAGGGTCAGTACAGAGGGAGCGGTGTACTGTCTGAGGGTCAGGACAGAGGGAGCGGTGTACTGTCTGAGGGTCAGTACAGAGGGAGCGGTGTACTGTCTGAGGGTCAGTACAGAGGGAGCGGTGTACTGTCTGAGGGTCAGTACAGAGGGAGCGGTGTACTGTCTGAGGGTCAGGACAGAGGGAGCGGTGTACTGTCTGAGGGTCAGTACAGAGGGAGCGGTGTACTGTCTGAGGGTCAGTACAGAGGGAGCGGTGTACTGTCTGAGGGTCAGTACAGAGGGAGCGGTGTACTGTCTGAGGGTCAGGACAGAGGGAGCGGTGTACTGTCTGAGGGTCAGTACAGAGGGAGCGGTGTACTGTCTGAGGGTCAGTACAGAGGGAGCGGTGTACTGTCTGAGGGTCAGTACAGAGGGAGCGGTGTACTGTCTGAGGGTCAGTACAGAGGGAGCGGTGTACTGTCTGAGGGTCAGTACAGAGGGAGCGGTGTACTGTCTGAGGGTCAGTACAGAGGGAGCGGTGTACTGTCTGAGGGTCAGGACAGAGGGAGCGGTGTACTGTCTGAGGGTCAGTACAGAGGGAGCGGTGTACTGTCTGAGGGTCAGTACAGAGGGAGCGGTGTACTGTCTGAGGGTCAGTACAGAGGGAGCGGTGTACTGTCTGAGGGTCAGGACAGAGGGAGCGGTGTACTGTCTGAGGGTCAGTACAGAGGGAGCGGTGTACTGTCTGAGGGTCAGTACAGAGGGAGCGGTGTACTGTCTGAGGGTCAGGACAGAGGGAGCGGTGTACTGTCTGAGGGTCAGTACAGAGGGAGCGGTGTACTGTCTGAGGGTCAGTACAGAGGGAGCGGTGTACTGTCTGAGGGTCAGTACAGAGGGAGCGGTGTACTGTCTGAGGGTCAGGACAGAGGGAGCGGTGTACTGTCTGAGGGTCAGGACAGAGGGAGCGGTGTACTGTCTGAGGGTCAGGACAGAGGGAGCGGTGTACTGTCTGAGGGTCAGGACAGAGGGAGCGGTGTACTGTCTGAGGGTCAGTACAGAGGGAGCGGTGTACTGTCTGAGGGTCAGTACAGAGGGAGCGGTGTACTGTCTGACGGTCAGGACAGAGGGAGCGCTGTACTGTCTGAGGGTCAGGACAGAGGGAGCGGTGTACTGTCTGAGGGTCAGTACAGAGGGAGCGGTGTACTGTCTGAGGGTCAGTACAGAGGGAGCGGTGTACTGTCTGAGGGTCAGGACAGAGGGAGCGGTGTACTGTCTGAGGGTCAGGACAGAGGGAGCGGTGTACTGTCTGAGGGTCAGTACAGAGGGAGCGGTGTACTGTCTGAGGGTCAGGACAGAGGGAGCGGTGTACTGTCTGAGGGTCAGGACAGAGGGAGCGGTGTACTGTCTGAGGGTCAGGACAGAGGGAGCGGTGTACTGTCTGAGGGTCAGTACAGAGGGAGCGGTGTACTGTCTGAGGGTCAGTACAGAGGGAGCGGTGTACTGTCTGAGGGTCAGGACAGAGGGAGCGGTGTACTGTCTGAGGGTCAGTACAGAGGGAGCGCTGTACTGTCTGAGGGTCAGTACAGAGGTAGCGGTGTACTGTCTGAGGGTCAGTACAGAGGGAGCGGTGTACTGTCTGAGGGTCAGTACAGAGGGAGCGGTGTACTGTCTGAGGGTCAGTACAGAGGGAGCGGTGTACTGTCTGAGGGTCAGGACAGAGGGAGCGGTGTACTGTCTGAGGGTCAGTACAGAGGGAGCGGTGTACTGTCTGAGGGTCAGTACAGAGGGAGCGGTGTACTGTCTGAGGGTCAGTACAGAGGGAGCGGTGTACTGTCTGAGGGTCAGTACAGAGGGAGTGGTGTACTGTCTGAGGGTCAGGACAGAGGGAGCGGTGTACTGTCTGAGGGTCAGGACAGAGGGAGCGGTGTACTGTCTGAGAGTCAGTACAGAGGGAGCGGTGTACTGTCTGAGGGTCAGTACAGAGGGAGTGCTGTACTGTCTGAGGGTCAGTACAGAGGGAGCGGTGTACTGTCTGAGGGTCAGTACAGAGGGAGTGCTGTACTGTCTGAGTGTCAGTACAGAGGGAGCGGTGTACTGTCTGAGGGTCAGTACAGAGGGAGTGCTGTACTGTCTGAGTGTCAGTACAGAGGGAGCGGTGTACTGTCTGAGGGTCAGTACAGAGGGAGTGCTGTACTGTCTGAGTGTCAGTACAGAGGGAGCGGTGTACTGTCTGAGGGTCAGGACAGAGGGAGCGGTGTACTGTCTGAGGGTCAGGACAGAGGGAGCGGTGTACTGTCTGAGGGTCAGGACAGAGGGAGCGGTGTACTGTCTGAGGGTCAGTACAGAGGGAGCGGTGTACTGTCTGAGGGTCAGGACAGAGGGAGCGGTGTACTGTCTGAGGGTCAGTACAGAGGGAGCGGTGTACTGTCTGAGGGTCAGTACAGAGGGAGCGGTGTACTGTCTGAGGGTCAGGACAGAGGGAGCGGTGTACTGTCTGAGGGTCAGTACAGAGGGAGCGGTGTACTGTCTGAGGGTCAGTACAGAGGGAGCGGTGTACTGTCTGTGGGTCAGTACAGAGGGAGCGGTGTACTGTCTGAGGGTCAGTACAGAGGGAGCGGTGTACTGTCTCAGAGTCAGGACAGAGGGAGCAGTGTACTGTCTGAGGGTCAGTACAGAGGGAGCGGTGTACTGTCTGAGGGTCAGTACAGAGGGAGCGGTGTACTGTCTGAGGGTCAGTACAGAGGTAGCGGTGTACTGTCTGAGGGTCAGGACAGAGGGAGCGGTGTACAGTCTGAGGGTCAGGACAGAGGGAGTGGTGTACTGTCTGAGGGTCAGGACAGAGGGAGCGGTGTACTGTCTGAGGGTCAGTACAGAGGGAGCGGTGTACTGTCTGAGGGTCAGGACAGAGGGAGCGGTGTACTGTCTGAGGGTCAGTACAGAGGGAGCGGTGTACTGTCTGAGGGTCAGTACAGAGGGAGCGGTGTACTGTCTGAGGGTCAGTACAGAGGGAGCGGTGTACTGTCTTAGGGTCAGTACAGAGGGAGTGCTGTACTGTCTGAGGGTCAGTACAGAGGGAGCGGTGTACTGTCTGAGGGTCAGGAGAGAGGGAGCGGTGTACTGTCTGAGGGTCAGGAGAGAGGGAGCGGTGTACTGTCTGAGGGTCAGGACAGAGGGAGCAGTGTACTGTCTGAGGGTCAGTACAGAGGGAGTGGTGTACTGTCTGAGGGTCAGTACAGAGGGAGCGGTGTACTGTCTGAGGGTCAGTACAGAGGGAGCGGTGTACTGTCTGAGGTTCAGGACAGAGGGAGCCGTGTACTGTCTGAGGGTCAGTACAGAGGGAGCGGTGTACTGTCTGAGGGTCAGTACAGAGGGAGTGGTGTATTGTCTCAGGGTCCGGACAGAGGGAAATTCTTGCTGTCTGAGTGTCAGTTCTGGGGATGTGCCACTCTCTTCGAATGTCAATACTGAGGGAGTGCCTGGCTTTCTGAATGTCAGCACTGAAAATTTGCCTCACTGTAGTAGAGACAGTACTGAAGAGTGCAGCACAGTTGGAGAGTCAGTTCTGAAAGCACTAAGCTTTCATTGAGGTTCGGTTCTAAGGGAGTGCTGCACTCTCGGATGGTTAGTGCTGAGCGACTGCCGCAGGATTGGAGGGTTAATAGAGTGCTGCACTGTCGGAGGGTCATTTAGGAGTGTACGCCGAGCCTCCTGAGTTCAGTACTGAAGATGTGCCGCCCTCTTGCAGGGTCATTAGTAGAGGAATGCTGCAATAAGCAGATTGAATACCTAGCTCTTGCAGTGTAGTACTGAGGGATTGTAGCGCTGTCGGAGGCTCTGGACTGAAGGCGATCAATACTGTTGGAGGATCAATATGGGCGGAGTGCCACACTCTCAGATGGCCAGTACGGACGGAGTGCCATAATGTAGGAAGGGCCAGAACTGAAGCAGAGCCGCACTGTTGGAGGGTAAATGCTGAGGGAGTGCAGAACTGTTGGAGGGTCACTATTGAGGGCGTGCTTGAAGTCAGATTGTCATGACTAAGGGACTGCTGCAGTATCAGAGGAACATTACAGTGGGAGCACTGCACTGTTGGATGGGCAGTACTGTGGGAGTGCCGCACTGTCGGAGGAACTGGATTGAGAGAGTACTGAACTGTCAGAGTCAGCACTGTAGGATTGCCACATTTTCGGACGGACTTTACTGAGGGACTGTACTGTGGTAGAGCTGCACTGTCGGCGGGTCAGTATTGATGGGAAGTTGCCCTGTCAGCAGTTCTAACTTGCGCCAATAATCTATTGGCTTTTTATTGAAATCACTGAGTTATCTGCTCCTGAGGGACATAATTTTAAATTTAGATTTGGGCGATTAAGGGTTAAAGTCAGGAATCATAGATTCACACACACATCAGTGGAAAGATGTTCGGTGTGTCAATGTGGATGGTCAAGACAAAAAATAATGGCTCTTTTTTACATCAGAATATGAAAGGTTCTGGGTGCAAGCTGGGTCACCGTTGTAATAGTACAGATGTGTTTTGGACCCCTTGAATACTTGAACAAAGTTAAGGGGCTGTATAACCTTCTCCTGTTTTTATATCACAAACAGCTCTCTGTTCCCTTTGTCCTGTTTGAACATGTTCCTGGATGTGTGGTTTCTGAGTGATCTTATCTCCACATCTCCTGTGAGCAGTCGCTATCAAACCCAACAACATCAAACATAATTATTGGGAAACCTTTCCTTGTTCCTGATACACGGCATGAATAATTCAAATCTGATCCGCACAGAGCCTGTCTCCATCACAGAATCTCATTATTGACAATGAGCCAAAATGTGGGTGGGGGGAAGGTGATAAACTACCCTGGACCCTGGGGTTAGCTCACTGAACCTGCCATTGAAGAACATGAGAAATAGGAACAGAAGGAGGTTAATCTCACTCTTTACGTTTAAAAAGTCCTGTTTGTTTATAGAAACTTGGACATGACGTAATTTAACAGTGAACAGACTCATCACTGGTACCTGAATTAACCCTTCAAAACTGATTCAGTTGGACAGAGATAGAACCAACATGATGAGTCTAAGGCACTGAATTAACGAATAATACTGACGTTTATTGAGCATATGCAAAATCAAACAGCAATGCACAAATCAAACAATCAAAGACTCATCCATGAATTTGTTAGATCAACTCAGACTGATCCAGTTTTTTATAAGGGGAGACACACAGGAACGTATACGAATCGACATCACCCTGCAGGCGTCAGACTATAAAATGTACCCCCGATCTCTAAGAAGCGGATGATAATCTTAGCCGTTTGGCCGCCCCCCACGCTGACAGCTGTTCACCAAAGGACACAACCTCAGGAATTCTCCTCTGTTGGTCCCCTGCGCATAATGCCACAGCCACCTTCTTTTTAATATTCATTCAGGGGTTGTGGGACAAGCTGTTCGGGCCAGCATTTATTTTCCATCTATAATTGCCCAGTAAGAAGGAGCTGCTGAGCTGCCTCTTTGAAAGTCTGGAGCCCATGTGGTGCAGGTACACTCACAGTACTGTTAGGGAGGGAGTTCCACTATGTTAACACAGTGATGGTGAAGGAACGACCGGTATATTTCCAAGTAAGAATGGTGAGTGGATTGGAAGGGAATTTCCTGGAGCTTTTTTTCCACTTTGTCTGCTGTCCGTGCCCTTCTCGATGGTAGAGGATGTACGTTTTGTAGGTGCTATCGAATGAGCTTTGGTGATTTTCTGCAGTGCTGCTACTTTGTGTCGGTGGTGGACGGAGAGAATATTTGCTTCTGTGATGCCAGTCAAGCAGGGCTGATTTGTACTTGATGGCCTCAACCTTTTGAGTGTTGTGGGAGGTGCACTCCTCCAGGAAAGCGAAGAGTATTCCATCACACTCCTGACCTGTGCCTTGTATATAGTTGACAGGCTTTGTGGGGTCAGGACGTGAACTATTCGTCGGTGCAGTGCCAGGCCCTGGGCAGTTCTTATAGCCACAGAATTTATCTGGCTAGCCCAGTTTAGTTTCTCAGCAATGGTAGCCCCCAGCTTGATGATAGAGGGGAATTCAGCGATGATAATGCCACTGAGCAGAAAAGGGCGATGTTTGGATTCTTTCTGGTTAAACAGTGAAAGGAATCCTCCTCATTCTGTTCCCCCCGGGTGCGGTGCCACACTCTCCATCTCGTCCATGCCAAGGGATGACCCCTTGACTTTGAGGATGTGAAGAGGTTTGCTTTCGCTTTTGGTCCAAATCTAGCCGTTTCTTTGTTTCACTCCCCAGAGCGTTGACACACCACCCTCGTCCATGTCGTTCCAAATGGCTTATTGGTGCTCATGCTGCCTTGGCGCATGCAATTGGTTCCAGCTGATTGCTCACGTTGTGTTCAACTGCAAAGAAATTCCTCCAAACTCCTGTATTCCATGGCTGATCCATTTTTCATCATTAGCCAGAAGGAAAAAAAAAAAAATGCCCGGACCCATAAACTTACTTCCCAGGTTAATTGGTGTTCAATTGAAAGGCATAATAGACCGGTCCAAACTATTATTCTTAATTCCAGGATCTACTGCTTTAATTTTCCGGGTAAATGCCCAAATCCCAGCCCCAACCTCTATCCATTTCTGGACTCTCCATTCGGGATGTCATCCCTCTGTATGGTACCTATGTATCCGCATCAGAAACTGAGAAGCTTCAATGAGATAACCTTTTTTTGTGTGTACTTCAGAGCCCCAATTTGTTCCAGCTCACGGATGAATGGAGAAGCCTCTCATCCTGGGAACCGATCGAGTGAACATTTGCCACGCCTCATCTAAGTTAAACATATCCTACCTCAGGCCGATGACTGAAACAGTCTTACTGCAGCTGAGAACTCATAAGAAATAATACCCAGCGTAGCCAATTCAGACCCAAAAGCCGGCTTCGCCATTTGATACAAATGTGGCCAATCTGACTGAGGCCTGAACTCCATTTTAACTGACTCTAATCTTGTAAAATTGCAGCAAGACTCCCTTCTCTTGTGAAGTACAAACATGTCTAATCACTTCCCAAAGCAACCGTTTGCTAACTTGTACTATTTCCTGGACAAACATTCCAATATCCCTCCCAGCACCAACATTAAAAATGCCCTCATTTATTGTTCAGTATTATGCTCGTCAATTTTCCCTGCCAATTTGGATAATCATACATATCCCCACATTATACTCGACCTGCCACAATATTGTCTGCTCACTCAACCTGCCTCTAACTCTTTGCAGTTCTTTGTGTCCTCCTCACAGCTTTATGGTGATGCAGATGAGCGGTGTAGAGACATTTCCACCAACATTGGCTCTGGCGTATTCACAGGGAGGACTGTCACAAAAACTATCGCGTCCTTCTCGAAAATGCCTGCACGAGCATTCAGGCAAAACTCTCGCAAAAACGACTTCCATTGATTGGAAAGTGTGTCTGGGTGGTGGAAAAGTGTGTATGGCCGCCAGGTCCAGTTTTCTCATCTCTTCAATGGCCAATATTCCAGGGGAACACTTTGAAACTGGACTCGATATTTGGTAGCACCGACGCTAATGAAAGGGAGTAGCTTGCTGCCAGTTGGTCAAAATGCTGACAACGTGTCAATCATTCTGCATCACGTTTTGACTAGCCATTTCTTAATGATGAGGCAGAGCGAGCGCAGAGAAGGGAAGGAAAGGAAGCAAATCCAGCTCTCCAGTCCATACTGCCTGGTGGGACGTCCTGCCCCATGTATCTGAAGCTCTGTGGCACAAGCCTCGGCCTGTTCATCCACATGCGGACCCATAACTGGGAGTGGCCACGCCTAAGAGACATCATTATCGAATGGAGGGAGAGCCGAAGGTGAGGAAAATTTATTGCCCAGCTTGGTGCTGTGAGCAAGGTTGGACACAGAAGACTCCATCCACTCATTAGGTCGTTGACATAGACTGTAAATGTTGTGAGAATCAGGATTGGTGATGATTATTGTGGGCCAGGCGAACAATAATGGGAAGTTTTGTGAGTGAGATGTCACAATGTCGGAGGGTCAGTGCTGAGGGAGCGCCACAAAGTTGGAACATCAGCACTGAGAGAGGGCCAAACTGACGGAGAGTCAGAACTGAGGATGTACCACACTGTTGCATGGTATGTAGTGATGTAGTGCTGCACTGTTTGAACGTCATTTCTGAAGGAGTGCAGCGCTGTAGGGGGGTCAGTACTGATGGAGTACTGCACTGTTGGGGGGTCACATATGAGGGGGCAGAGCATTGTCAGAGGGTCAGTAGTGAGGGAGTACTCCACTGTCAGAATCTCAGTACTAAGTGATAGTTGCTCTGTTGGACAGTCAGGTCTCTGGAATTGACACACTGTCAGGGGTTAAGTACTGAGCGACTGCCGGACTGTCGGATGTTAAGTTCTGATGGACAGTCGCACTTTCAGCGAGTCAATTCTGAGGCAGTGTTCCCTGTCAAAGGATCAGCAATGAGGGAGTGCTGCGATGTCAGAAGGTCAGTACTGAGGATGCGTGCAGCTGTTGGAGGGACTGTACTAAGGAAGCGCTTCTCTGTCGCAGGCTCTGTAGTGAAGGACAGCAGCAATAATGGAGGGTCAGTACTGATGATGTGCTGCATTGTCGGAGGGTCAGCCCTGAGGAACTACCGCACTTTCTGAAAGTCAGTACTGATGGAGTACAGCACTGTCAGTTGGTTGGTACGGAGTGAGTACCGCACTGTCAGAGGCTAGTTGTTGATGGAATGCTGCACGGTCGGAGGCTATGTTCTGATGGAGTGTCGCACTTTCAGAGGGTCAGTGATGAGGGAATGTCACACTGTCGGATGTTCATTTCTGAGGGATCGCCACAGTGTCGGAGGATCAATATTGAACGTTTGCTGCACTGTCAGAGAGTGTCAGACATGATACAGTGTCACTCTGTCAGAGGAACAATAATTAGGAAGTGCTGCCCTGACGGAGAGTCAGTACTGAGGGAGTGCCACGCTGTTGGATGGTCTGCACAAAGGGAAAGCTGCTCTGCCTGAGTTTCTGTGCTGAGGGAGTGCTGCCCTCTCGGATGGTCAGTCCTAAGGGTCAGTGTTGTCGGAGGGTCGATACTGATTTAGTGCCACCCTCTCACATATTCAGTACTGAGGGAGTGCCGCTGCCTCGGAGGGTCAGTGTTGAGCGAGTGCCACACTCTCGGAGGGAAATTACTGAGGGAGCCCTGCACTGTCGGAGTGGCAGCACTGAGAGAGCCCCGCACTATCCGCTGGATATTTGTGACTGAGTGTGCCACTGAGGTATGATCACAACTGAGGGTGTACCGCACTGTCACAAAGTCACTACTAAGGAAACGCCACAGTCTTGAATCAACAGTACTGAAGGAGCTCTGCAATGTCGGCGGGTCACTACTGGTGCTGCACTGGCAGCAATTCTAACATGCAGCAATAATATGTTGGCCAAGTATTGAGAGCAGTTAGGGGATATCATCGTAAAATTGGATTTGGGCCATTGATGGTTAATATCAGGAATCAGAGAAACATACACAAGTCAGTGGAAAGATGTTAAGTGTGTCAATTTGGAAGGCCAAAATATAAATTAATGGGTCTTTTTTACGTATGAACATTAAAGGTTCTGAGTGCAAGCTGGTTTACCTTTGTGATAATACAGATGTGTGGTAGATCCCCTGAATACTGTAACCAATCTAAGAGGGTTCATTACCTTCTTCTGTTCTCATATTTAAAAAAGCTCTTTGTTCCCTTTCTCCTGTTTGCACATGTTCCTGGATGTGTGGTTTCTGAGAGATTTTATCTCCAACCCTCTTGTGAGCAGTAACTGACAAACACAGCAACATCACAAATATTTATCGGCTGACATTTCCTTGTACCAGATAACCGGTGTGCTTCATTCAAATGTGCGCCACACAGAGCCTGTCTCCATCGCACGACCTCATTATTAACAATGGCCCCACAATGTGGATCGCGGAAGCTGAAGATCAACCCTGGAAATTGGATTAGCTCACTGAACCGGCCTTTGCAGAACCTAACAAATAGGAACAGGAGGATATTAATCTCACACTTTGCGTTTAAAAAGGGTTGTTTGTTTGTATAAACTTAGACTGGAATTAATTTAACAGTGATCTGGCTAATCACTGGAACCGGAATTAATCCTTCAAACCTGTTTTAGTTGGACAGAGATAGAACTATCATGCAGAGTCTAAGGCACTGCATTAACGAATAATACTGACGTTTATTGAACATATGCAAAATTAAACAGCAATGCAGTGATCAAACAATCAAAGGCTCATCCATGAACTTGTTCAATCAACACAGACTGATCCAATTGTTAATAAGAGGAGACACAATGGAAAGTATACATATCAACAACACCCTGCAATCGTCTCGCTTTCAAATGTACCCCCCAATCTTTAAGGAGTGGATGACAATCTTAACCGAGTCCCGGTCCCCCACGCTGGCGGCTGTTGATCAAAGGACACTGCACCTTCCTGGAATCCACACTCTCAGGAAATCTCCACTGCCTGACCCCTGGGCCAAGAGCTACACCCACTATCTTTTTAATATTCATTCAGGGGTTCTGGGATTCGTTAGGTGGGCCAGCACGTATTTCCCATCTCTTATTGCCCGTTTGGGAGGCGGTTATGAGCTGCCTCCTTGAAAGGCTGGAGTCCATGTGATGCAGGTACACCCACAGTACTGTGCGGGAGGGAGTTCCATTATGTTGACCCAGTGATGTTGAAGGAACGGCCAATATATTTCCAAGTAAGAATGGTGAGTGGCTTCCAGAGGAATTTCCTTGTGGTGTTGTTCCAATTTTTCTGCTGCCCTTGCCCATCTCGATGGTATGGTTCGTGAGTTTGGTAGATGCTATCGAAGGAGACATGGTGAGTTGCTTCAGTACATTCTGTAGATGGTACACACTGCTGTTACATTGTGTCAGAGGTGGAGGGAGTGAATGTTATTTGATGTGGTGCTAATCAAGCAGGGCTGATTTGTCCCGGAAGGTCTCAAGATTTTTGAGTGTAGTGGTAGGTGCAATCCTGAGGAAAGCAGTGAGTATTCCATCATGCTCCAGAGTCGTGCCTTGTAGATAGCAAACAGGCTTTTGGGAGTCAGGGGGTGATTTATTCGTCGGGGCATTGCCAGTCTCTGGCCTGTTCTTTTAGCCATATAATTTATCTTGCTAGCCAGCTCAGTGTCTGGGCCATGGTTGCCCCCAGCTTGTTGCTAGTGGTGGATTCAGTAATAAGCAAAGGGCGATGGTTGGATGCTCTCTTGTTAGACGGTGACAGTAATCCTCCTCAGTCTGTCCCCCCCCCCCTCACTCCCCGGCTCGGTGCCACACCTTTCACCTCCTCCCTGAAAGGTATGTCTCCTTTGACCCCGAGGGTCTGAACTGGTTTCGATTCGCTTTTCGTCCAAATCGAGACTTTTCAGTGATTCACACCCCAGAGTGTTGACGCACCACCTTCGGCCATGGTGATCCAAATGGCTCATTGGTCACTGTTGCTGCCTTGGCTCACGTCTTTGGTTCCAGCTGATTGTTTACGTTGCCTTCACCTGCAAAGCAATTCCTACTAACTCCTGTATATCATGGCTGATCCCGTTTTTTTCTCATTAGCCAGAAGGAAAAAAAAAGAGTCCGGACCCATACTCTTACTTCCTGATTTATTGGTGTTCCATTGAAAGGCATAATAGACTGGTTCAAACCAAGATTCGTAATGCCAGCTTTACTGTTTTAATTTCTCAGGTATGCGCCCAAATCCCTGCCTCCATCCACCGTTAATTTCTGGAGTCTCCAGTCAGGGTGTAATCCCTCTGCATCTACCTATGTATCTGTGTCAGAAATAGATAAGCTTCATTGGGTTACACACTTTTTATTTGTACTGCAGAGACCCACTTTGTTCCAGCTCACTGATGAACGGACAAGCCTCTCATCCTGGGAAACAATGGAGTGAACATTTGCCACACCTCATCTAAGTTAAACGTATCCCACCCCAGGTTAGATGAATGAAACCGTCTTACTGCAGCTGGGAACTCCTAAGCAATAGGAGCCGGAGTCGGCAATTCTGACCCTAAGGGCTGCTGCGCCATTCGGTACAATTGTGGCCGATCTGACTGAGGTCTGAGCTCCATTTTGACTCAGTCACATCTTGTAAAATTACAGCAAGATTCCCTTCACTTGTGAAGTACAAGCACGTCAAATCACTTCCCAATGCAACCGTGTGCTAACTTGGACTGTGTACTGGACAAGCATTGCAAAATCCCTCCCAGCACCAACATTTAACATGAACTCATTGTTTGTTCAGTAATCTGTTCTTCAATTCTCCCTGCCAAATTGGATAATCGTACATTTTCCCACATTATACTCGACCTGCCACAATATTTCATGCTAACTCAAACTGCGCTACCTCTTTCCAGTTCTCTGTGTCGTCCTCACAGCTTTACGGTGATGCTGATAAGCGAGATAGTGACATTTCCACCAGCAGTGGCTCTGCTGTATTGACTGGGAGGACTGTCACACAAACGATCTTCTGCTTCTCGAAAAAGCCTGCACGAATATATGGGCAAAACTCTCGCAAAAACGACTTCCATGGACTGGAGAGTAGGTCAGGGTGGTGGAAAACTGTGTCTCGCTGCCAGGTCCTGTTTTCTCATCTCTCCAATGTCCAATGTTCCGGGGGAACACTTTGAAACTCGCCTCAAATTTTGGAACCATCGACAGTGATGACTGGGAGGAGCTTGCTGCCAGTTGGTAAAAATGTTGACCACATATGAAGCATTATGCATCACGTTTTGAGTGTCACGTCTTAATGATGAGGCAGAGTGGCCACATAGAATGGAAGGGAAGGAAGCAAATCCTGCTCTCCGGACCGCGCTACCTGGTGGGACGTCCTGAGCCATGTCTCTGAAGCTCTGTGGCACGAGTCTCGGCCTGTTCATCCACATGAAGACCCACAGCAGGAAGTGGCCACACCGATGATACATCATCACCGAATCGAGGGACAGCCGATGGTGTGGACAATTTGCAGGCCAGCTTGGTGCTGTGACCAAGCTTGGAGACATAAGACTCCAAGCCCTCATTACGTCATTGACATAAATTGTAAATTTGCTGAGAATGGGGAATGGTGAAGACTATTACGGGGCAGGCACAAGACAATGGGAATTTTTGTGAGTGAGATGTTGCAATGTTGGAGGATCAGTGCTGAGGGAGTGCCAACTGTCGGAGCATCAGCGCTGAGAGACGGCCAAGCTGTCCGATGGTCAAAAGTGAGGATGTGCCAAACTGTTGCATGGTATATAGTGAGGTAGTGCTGCATTGTTTGATGGTCATTTCTGAAGGATTGCAGTGCTGCTGGAAGGTCAGTAGCAATGGGCTACTGCACTGTTGGATGGTGTGTATTGAGTGGGCAGCGCAATGTCAGAGGGTCAGTAGCGAGGGAGCACCCTAAAATTAGAATGTAAATACTAAGGGATTGTTACTCTGTTGGAGGGTCAGGTCTGTGGAAGTGGCACACTGTCATGGTGTAAGTACTGAACTAATGCCGAATCATCGGATGTACAGTTCTGATGGCGAGTCGCACTTTCAGAGGGTCAATTCTGTCAGAGGATCATACTGAGGGAGTGCTGCACTGTCAGTAGGTCAGTACTGAGGTAGCCCCGAGCTGTCGGAGGGTCCATACTGAGGGTACGCTGCATTGTCGCAGGCACTCTAATGAAGTAGTGCAACACTGTTGGAGGGTCAGTACTGATGATGTGCTGCACTGTGGGAGGCTCAGTCCTTGGGCAATACCGCACTTTCTGAAAGTTAGTACTGATGGAACACAGCACTGTTAGGTGTTCGGCATGGAGGGAGTGTTGATGCTATGCCGCACGATCGGCGGATATGTTTTGATGGAGCGTCGCACTGTCAGAGGGTCAGTGCTGAGGGAATGTCACGCTGTCGGAGGGTCATTTCCGAGAGAGCGCTGCAATGTCCGTTTTCAGTACTGAGCGTTTTCTGCACTGTCATAGAGTCAGAGCTGAGGGAGTGTCGCTCTGTCAGAGGAACAGTAATTATGAAGTGCTGTACTGTCAGAAGGGCCACACTGAGGAAGTGCCACCCTGACGGAGAGTCAGTACTGAGGGAGTGCCGTGCTGTCGGAGCATCTGTACAAAGGGAATGCTGAGGTTCAGTACTGAGGTAGTGCCAACCTGTCAGATGGTCAGTACTGAAGGAGTGCCGCTGTCTCGGAGGGTCAGTGTTGAGGGAGTGCCTCATTATCGGAAGGACATTACTAAGGGAGCACCACACTCTCGGAGTGGTGGTACTGAGGGAGCCCCGCATAAAACGCGGGTCATTTGTGAATGAGTGCTGCATTGATGGATGATCATTCCTGAGGGAGTACTGCACTGACAGGAAATCAGTATTGAGGCAACGACACACTCTTGGAGGGGCAGTACGGAGAGATCTCTGCAGTGTCGGCGGGTCACCACTGAGGGGAAGCTGCACTGACAGCAATTCTAACATGCAGTAATAAGATGTTGGCCAACTATTGAGACCAGTTAGTGGTCTGCTCCAGAGGGACATAACCTTAAAATTGGATTTGAGCTTTCACAGTTAATATCAAGAGTCATACAATCACCCACAAGTCAGTGGAAAGAGGTTTGGCCTGTCAATTGGGAATGTCAAGGCATACATTGATGGGTCTCTGTAATGAAAGTTGATAAACTGTTCTGCATGCAAGATGGGTAACTGCTGTAAGACTACGGATGTGCTTTGGATCCTGTGAATAATGGAACAAGGCTCAAGGAAAGTATTACCATCTCCACCTCTCATATTTCAAACAGCTCTCTGTTCGCTTGCTCCTGGTTGCAGATGTTCCTGTATGTGTGGTTTCAGAGAGATCTTATCTCCACCTCTGCTCTGAACAGTCACTGTCAAACAAAGTAACTTCACAATTATATAGATATAGGCTGACCTTTCTATGTTTCTGACACATGAGGTGCAGCATTCAATTCTGCTCAGCACAGAGCCTGTCTCTATCAAACAACCTCAGGATTGACAATGGCTCCATACTGTGCGTTGGGGTGCGCTGAAAATCTACCCTGCACCCTTGAGTTAACCCAATGAACCGGCCATTGAAGAACATTAGACATAGGAGCAGGAGGAGTTTAATCTCACCATGTAAATTTAAGAAGGGTTGTTCGGTTTGATGAAATTAGATTTGAATTTATTTAGCATTGAACATACTAATTAGTACAACCTGAATTAACCCTTCAAACGGCTTTAGTTTGACAGAGACCGAAACATCAGAATGTCTTAGACACTGAATTCGGAAATAATACTGACATTTATTGAACAGAAGCAAAATCAAACAGCAAAGCACTTATCAAAATGCCAAAGTCTAATCAAACAATTTGTTCAATATACTAAATCTTAACCAATAATTTATAAGGAGTGGCACAGTGGAAAGTATATGTAACAAAAGTGCCATACCATAGTCACACTTTCAAATGGATGTTTAGACGGTAAGAAGTGGATGAGAATTGTAACCGCTACTCCACCCTCTGCGCTGACAGCTTTTCACCGTAGGACACTGAACCTCCATGGGATCCACACTGAAATGAATTCTCCTCCCTCTGCCCCCTGGGCACAATGCCACACTCTCCACATTGTTCTATTAATTCATGGGATGTGGGATTCCCAGGGTGAGCCAACATTTATTACCAATTCCTAACTGCCCCTTGAGAAGTTGGCGGTGAGCTGCCTTGTTGAATGGCGGCAGTCCATGAGGTTCAGGTACACCCACAGTGCTGTTAGGGAGGGAGCTGCATTTTGTGTACCAGTAACGGTGAAGGAACAGCCGATAGGTTTCCAAGTCAGGACCATTGCGTATTCGAGGGGAACTTCCAGGTGTCTGCTGCCCTTGCCCTACTAGATGATAGGTGTCGTTGCTTTAAATGGTGCTATTGATATAGCCTTGGAGAGTTGCTGCCGTGCATCCTGTAGATGGTACACAGAGCTGCTACTTTGTGTCGGAGGTGGAGGGAGTGAGTATTTATTCATGTGATACCAATCAAGCAGGGCTGCTTTGTCCACGACATTCTCAAGCACTTTGAGCGTTGTGGGAGGTGCACTCCAACAGGGAAACGCTGAGTATTCCTTTTCAAGCCTGACTTGTGCCATGTACATAGTGGAGAGGCTATGGAGAGTCCGGAGGTGATTTATTCGTCGGGTTATTAGCAGGCTGTGGCCTGATTTTGTAACCACAGAATTATTCTGGCTAGTCCAGTTCAGTTGCTGGGCAAAGGTAACCCCCAGGTTGTTGATAGTGGGGGATTCAGCGAAAGTAAAGTCACTGACCGGCAAAGGGCGATGGTTGGATTCTCTCTTGTTCTGCAGTGACAGGAGTTCTCCTCTGTAAGTCCCTCCGTGTCTTGTGCCATGCTCTCTATCTCCTCCCTGACAGGATTGTCCCATTTCACGCCAAGGGTCTGACCAGGTTTCCCTTCACTTTGGGTCCAAACCGAGACATTTCAGTTTTTCACACCCCAGAGTGTTGACACAGCACCTTCGGACATGGCATTCCAAATGGCTTATTGGCCACTCATGCTTCCTTGGCAAACGTCATTGGTTCCAGCTAATTGCTCATGTTGACTTAAACTGCAAAGAAATTCCTCCAGAATCCTGAAAAGGCCGATCCCTTTTTCCTAATTAGCAAGAAGGAAAAAAAATAGCCAGACCCATACTCTTACTTCCCAGGTTTTTTGGTGTTCCATTGGAGGCCAGGTCATAAGGTGTATTTAAAACCGAGATAGATAGGAGTTTGATTGGTAAGGGGATTAAATGTTACGGGTTGAAGGTGGGAGAATGGTGGTGAGAAACTTATCAACCCATGATTGATTGTCGGAACACACTCGGTGGGCCGAATGGCCTAATTGCTGATCCTATACCTTATGCTCTTATGGTCTTATTGGAACGCGTACTAGGCCAGTTCAGACCAGTTTTCTTATTCCCAGGTTTTACTGATTTTATTTTACGGTTATCTACCCACATTCCAACCCACCCCCCCAACTCCAACCAAACAGACAGTCCCGGAGTCTCCACTCGGGATGTAATCCCTCTGCATCTACCTATATATCTACATCAGAAACTGAGAAGATACAATGAGATAAACTACTTGTGTTTGAACTTCAGAGCCCCAATTTATTCCAGCTCACTGATGAATGGACAACCCTCTCATCCTGGGAACCGATCGAGAGCCCATTTTCCACACCTCATCTAAGTCAAAGATATCCTAACTCAGGTCAGAGGACTGAAACCGTCTTATGGCAGCTGAGACCTCCTAACAATAGCAGACGGATTAGGCCATTTGGGCCATAAAGCGTGCTTCACCATTTGATACAATGGTGGCTGATCTCCTGAACTCAATTTTGACTGACACAAACTTTGCAAAATTGCAGGAAGACTCCCTTCTCGTGTGAAGTAAAAACACATCATTTCACTTCCCAATGCAACCGTGTGCTAACTTGTTATGTGTCCTTGACAAGCTTCCAATATTCCTCTGAACAACAACTATAAAAGTGACGTCACTGTTTGTTAAGTATTCTGTTCTTCTACTCTCCCTGCCAAAGTGGATAATGCAACGTTTCCGCACATCATACTTGACCTGCCACGCTATTGCCTGCTCACTCAAACTGCCGCTACCTCTTTCTCTTTCTTTGTGTCCTCCTCACAACTTTATGGTGATTTGATTATCGGGGTAGAGAAATGTCCACCAGAAGTAGCTCCGCCGGATTTACTGGGAGAAGCTGTCACACAATCACTCGCGTGCTTCTCGAAAATGCCTGCACGAGCATTCAGGCAAAACTCTCACAAAACGAATTCCGTGCACTAGAAAGTGTTTCCAGATGGTGGAAAAGTGTGTCTCGCCACCAGGTCTTATTTTCTCAACTCTTCAATGGCCATTATTCCAGGGGAACACTTTAAAACTGGATGCGAAGTTTGGTAGCATTGACGCTAATGACTGGGAGAAGCTTGCTTCCTGTTGTTAAAAATGTTGACAACGTCTCAATCATTCTGCAGCACTCTTTGAGTAGCCATGTCTTAATGATGATGCAAAGCGGCTGACGGGAAGGGAAGGACAGGACCAAATCCTACGCTCCGAAATGAAATACGTTGTGGTACGTCCTGCACCTTGACTGTGAAACTCTGCAGCACGACACTCGACCTGTTCATCCACATGAAGACCCAAAACAGGAAATGGCCACACCGAGGAGACAACATCAGTGAATCGAGGGACAGACGAAGGTGAGGAAACTTTACAGTCCAGCAAAGTGCTGTGACCAAGC